>NC_072739.1:132868319-132976251 GCF_026930045.1 Uloborus diversus | reverse complement strand
TCTCTTTTTTCCGAACAGAGGTAAACATTGTCAGAGTCGAAGCTCAACTTCTCAGAGCCTCACAATACTTAAGCCCAAATCGAGCAAGCACAACCCAAACAAACAAACAAATCAACCATTTCATTCAATTTTTCCGAGAATGGCTGCCGAGCCGGAAAATGCTCGTTTCGATCAACAACAAAACTTCGGAGGTTTTAAGAAACTGGGAGTGTTTTAAATTGAAACGTTTCATCAAAACACTCATTAATTCTACGAGTTAATTACCTCATTAACGAAACGTTTCGTTTAAAGTCTTTCTTTCGGTAACTCAATGCGGGCAGTTTAAAGCCGCCATTAACACCGGACTGAGTTATTTAGCAGCACTTTTTACGGGAAGGGGTAAGATTAACATCTGCTTCCAACCATAATTCATGCCTATCTATTCACTGCGCGGAGCCCCGTGTCAAAACTTGGAACACTTGGGCAAATCGATTAGGTTCCGCACTTCCGAAGATTTATCCTCCTCGAAGGCTAGAAATCTTAGGCTGCAGTCAGGGCCGATTTTTCTACAGAAAAGGTATAGAGAACAAGTTTGCAAGTAGGGTGCGTTTGATGTCAAACAACCCCTGACAGTGATAGGGCACTCATTCGCACATACGCTTTTAAAAGCAATACTTTATTAAAAAAAGAATAAGAAAACATCTTAGTTAAAAGTATTGTCATTTATTTTTGACTAGAGGTACCCACACGGCTTTGCTCGTAATAGAAAATTAAATGGTCTTTTGGTTTGCCTATATATTTACAAATAATGTATGGGGAATTTTCTCACCAATTGGCTTGTGCCCATGTTACGGTTCGACGTTATGATACTTTCGTATCTCGCCAATTGGCTTGTGCCCATGTTACGGTTCCACGTTATGATAATTTCGTAATTTACTGCCCATCTTATGATAATTTTTTTCTTAAAATTGGAATAAAAAAAGAACTATATCGAATTTTCGAAAAATCGCTTCAAAGTGCACACCCCCATTCTACAAACTAACTTTGTGCCAAATTTCATGAAAATCGGCAGAACGGTCTGGGTGCTATGCGCGTCACAGAGATCCTGACAGAGAGAGATCCTGACAAACAGAGATCCGGACAGAGAGACTTTCAGCTTTATTATTACTAAAGAAGACTATGTAACTAATTATATATATATTTTACATTTTAGGCAGTAAGAAGCAAAGTGAAGTTAATGGACATACAGGTTTTAAGTTCCGGTCTTATTTAGGCTTTCACTGAAAAGTTTTTCTAAATCGTGCTGTATGGCAACACCAAACAGGGCTATTAGTACTACCTCTTGCCCCAAAACAGAGAAGAGGTTCACCTACCATTTGCATGGTTATTTCCAAATTTATAATTTTGGCACTTGTATCCCTTTGCTTCTGGCCGCCTCATTTGAAGAAACGCTCATGGTTTGAATAATTGAAATTGAACCTACGAACGACCAACTTTAACGTAATAAAATTCAGAAAACTTTTATTAACGGCTACGTAGCAAAGTACTTGTAGCTGATAGAAAAATTCTTCACTATGGCTGGCTGCTCTATGTGTAGAGTTTACTGCAATTATGACGAATGACTATTGACTATTCATATATGACGAGAATTATTCATTGAGATTGCCTGACGGCTCTATATGAAGAGAATTATTCCTTATTCACAGTTCTATATGTAGCTATTTGCTCATTACGATTGTATGACTGCTTTATATGAGAAAGATTCTTCTTAACAGGTGTGACTGTTCTATACGAAAACAATTCTTCAATATTCCTGATTACAAAACAAAAATACTGTTGCCCAAAGTTCTGGTTTCCAACGTTGTTGCTTACTTGTACTTGGGTTGTTGACGTTTAATTATTTCTGTTTACTTCACTTCTTTTTCGATCAAAACCGTATTAATCCGAATTAATAGGGGATTCAGGCTTTCTGAATTAGTGAAAGTTGGATTTAACGAAATAACCTATAAATTCCGTAGAACATAAACGAATTTCTGTATGTGGTAAAAAATTGCACTTTGAATTCAAGAGAATGAAATGTAAAACTGCATTAGAGAAAATTACTAAAATACATTTCAAAAACTCAAAATACAGCGCACAAAAATACATTATTAGGCTAACTCGCCTTTTACTTATACAGCAAGTCAAGGACGGATCCAGAAAGCATTCAAGGAGGGAGCGATTTATTTCAGACGCTAGCCCTTTTATAAATTCCCCAACTCCCGCCTTGTAACATCACGGAAGATTGTTTTAATTTTTGTTTTGAAACTTACATTTCTGAAAAAATTCTAGAGGAGTGCATTGAACTTTATCCTTTACCTTCTTGTCATCAAAGGTGTCCTAAAATTGCGCTTTTTTCTAACTTTAGTTTAAAAAGTTCTTAATCGATGGGGGACCCCCAGAACTCCATTTAGCATTTTTTAAAATCGTCATATTTAGTTTTTGGAACTTCGAAAAACTTCCTATAGAAAGTTCCGATCCTTATCACTAAAGTGTTGAGAGATGTGCTACAACTGAGTTTTCAAGACCTATCAGTCTGAAAAAAATTTCGAGGGAGAACCCTTCTCTTTCGTAACATTATTGAAGAACGTCTAAAATTACGTTTTTTGGAAACTTTAGTATCGAAAATTACCAAAGGAAAGTTCTTGCGTCTTGGGTCAAGGAGGGGGCGATCGCCCCCATCGCCTCTCTCTTGTATTAGTCCTTGCAGCACGTACATCTAAAAGGCTATATGGATTATGCGAAGTTCGGTTTAATAGGATCCGCATTAATGAGGAAATTAATGTATTTGTACCGTGTTTAAATTTTAATTGATCTCAAAAGCTCTCTACACTAAGTCATCATTTAATTATCTCAATTCACTTAAGGTTGAGAAAAAATAGTTTTATTTATCAAAGCGATATTTACTATATATTGTGAATAAATGTTTCATAATGATTGAAAATTGTTGTGAACAATCAAAAAAACAAATTGATGGCACAATTTATCAATGTAAAAGTTATTATTAAAAGTCGATTTTATGTTTCTGAAAAAACGTCCGTCCTCCAGGCTGGAACAAAGCTATTAGATAAAGCGTAGTTGAACTTTTAAAAGTAAAAACTTGAGCCAAATATTTATTCATCCGTTTCCCCTCGATGACTTTTTGATGAGATAACCAAACGTTGCCAGATTTCTCCGCCTTTTATTGGATTTTTCCGATGCGTTCTAAAATTCAGTTTGGTTCAACTAATTACATTAAGATATTTCATGCATAAACATTCATCCACGAAGACGCTTTACAGTATTGGGGAGAGAAATTCTTAAGCATTTTATGATGCCCTTACGCAGGATTTTTTTGCAATTATAAATTTATTTTGCATGTTCATAATTAAAGGTAAAAAGAGTTTAATCCGCAAAGTGACGGGATTTGTGTTCCGCAAAGTATCGGAACACAAATAGATGTGTTACATAAATCAATGGAATGAGGCAGTGAGAAGCAAAGGGATTTTAGGTGCCAAACTATAATTTAGAGATAATCAGTACAAATGTTAGAAGAACCTCTCCTCTGTTTTGGGATCAGAGATAGTAATAGTAGTATCCCTAGTAGGTGCTGCTATACAGCATGATTTGGAGGAAAAAAAATCAATAAAGGCTTACCTAGGTAAACTTTAAAAGCGTTTTACTCGAAACTACAAAAAGTCTATTTACATTCATTTGCTTCTCATACCTCAAATCCCAAATAAATTAAAAAATATATAAAGCTAGACATACGGATCTCTGTTACGTGCACAGCACCTTGCCCGTTCCGCCGATTTTCATGAAATTTGGCACAAAATCAGTTCGTAGCATAGCGGTGAACACCTCAAAACGATTTTTCAAAAATTCGATATTTTTCTTTTTCTATTCCAATTTTAAGAACATTTTATCGAGCGAAATATCATTACATGGAAAAAAATAAATTATCATAACATGGAAGAGTAAATTATTATAACGCGGGCCCATAACATGATCGGGCATATTAACATAGCAAATTGGCGAGAAGTTGATCATCCATTAATATACAGGCGAACCAAATGACCTTTCAATTTTTCTACTACGGGCAAAGTGTGGGTACTAGTGGTACCCGCACGGCTTTGCCCGTAGCTTTGCCACTGCTTTGCCCGGTTTTACTGTATATACAGAGTGGTTATAAAATAACGTGGGGTTTTCAGAGCCCTCTAGCAAGTGAAGTATTGGACGAAACATTGCCAAATTTCATGGGCGCACACAGCTGACCATGGGATTTCGATTTCTGCAATAAAAAAAATAGAGCCAAAAATCACCACCAGGGGGAATTTTGGCGCTGCAAAAGTGTATTACTTGTGAATACTGAAGAATTAAATGCCAAAAAATGTAGCACACTTCAAGTTTTTTGCTACAAATGTTAGTTGCTTACAAATGAGGTTCAATAAAACCAACAAGAAATTTCAATTTGTAACAAGAGAAGACTAATACCAAATGTCGTCAGGAAGAAATTTCGTCGCGGGAGCGAGGATTTCTTTCTTGAATAATATTCATGTAAGAGGTGCACCACCTCATATAGGGCTTTAGGTAGTGAGTGTATGACGGCGCCATTTCTTTGATAGCAGTTTTATTAGTGATGCATTTCCTACGGTATGGCCACCTTGGTCGCCCAATCTTTCACCTTGTGACGTTTCGCCATGGGGATTTCTTAACGGTGTTGTGTATCTGCGACATGTTCTCAATATCTCAATTTTGAAAACTCGAATAACATTACAGGTAGGAGAAAAAATCCCCCCCCCCGCCCACATGTGTGGAAAATATTGTGCATTGTATGCAGTACATGGAAAGAACTTCGTTGTTGGTCATATTTAACCTCATTTGTTAGTAAAAATCATATTTTGTGAATAAAATTGATGCATATTTTGTCAGTTAGCATTTAATCCTTCAATATTCACAGGAAGACACATTTTCAACGCCAAAATTACCCCTGGTGACGATTTTTGGTACTTTTTTTTTCAGAAATCGAAATTCCATGGTCTACTGTGGACACCCGTGAAATTCGGCAATGTTTCGTCTTATACTTCACTCGCTAGAAAGGTCTGAACACCTCACGTTATTTTATAGCCACCCTTATGTAGTGCGTTTGTGTGTTTTACGCAAATTCTAAATGACAACGTCTTTAACGACATTTAAATGTGTCACTAAGCAAACTGATTTGCAAACTATTAGACGGTGTATTAACGAGTGTTGGTACAAGAAGAAAATAAAACGAAATATTTGAACTTGCCATCAAAAGTAATTTTAGCGTACAATCTGTTAAGCAAATATTTGAGAGAACCTAACTTTTTTAATTGCTTTTCTCCTAGATTACTTCCCTAATTTGTGCAAAAAGAACTTTCTGTCCTGCGCAGATTTATTGATTTCGTGGTTAATAATTTATTATTTTCAATATTGTGAAAGGATATTAGAGGATGTTTCCGAAGTTGGAGATAAAATCTACCGTGGAGAAATAAAATGAGGCATAGAGACAGTTTAAGGGAACATTCAGTGCAATTTATCTGAAATGAACGACTCTACAGATTAACAAAAAAAAATACTTTAGTCAATTGAAGGCCTTGGTACAAGAAGGAGATGGCTCCACTTTGAAAAACTTTCAGGAATCAAAAAATGCAAAACATTTTTAAATTAATGTTTTAAGTTTTTGTTTTTATATTCAACATTACGTTAGAACTAGTCCCAATCGAACAAATTGCATTGACATTTTAATGAAGTATAATGATACCCATGTAAAATTAATTGTTATGTATTTGAAACTTTTCCGTCGGCAAAAAGTTGACCTGTCTCCTTTTAGCTCAGATGTCTTCCATTTTTTCAATTGATACACAATAGTTTTTGGGTTAGTTTGCAACTTGTACTACTCATGACAAGTTTTTGATCTGCATAGATGTTCACTTAAGTAGAATTTTGTTTCTGTGCGGATCGTAAGAAAACGAAGTGCTTTCACTACTGGCTCACTTACAAGGATTGTATCAATCTCTCTTGTTTACAGTGTACATGAGAGGTCAATCTTACCTTAATCTCTTTAAATGCTTAAATTACCAATAACCTACAGCTACGATTACTTTACTGCAACATTAACCTCTTGGCATACACGTGAAATATGACACTTTCAGAGACCATCGCACCTACCAGTATTTAAGACTGATACCTACGAGACGTAATTCATTTCAAGTCCCATTGTAGACTGAGGTCTTCCAGAATTCATTCATTTCGCGAGCCATTCGGACTCTTTGACATGCAATGACATTAAAAGAAGGTCAGTCATTTCTTGTGCCACACTATACTGATGCCTCTGAGACATCATTCATTCAAGTGCCATTGTAGACTGAGGTCTTCCAGAATTCATTCATTTCGCGAGCCATTCGGACTCTTTGACATGCAGTGACATTAAAGGAGGTCATTCCTTTCATGTGCCACACTATACCGTTGTCTTCGAGACGTCATTCATTCAAGTGCCATTGTAGACTGAGGTCTTCCAGAATTCATTCATTCATTTCACGTGCCATTTGGACTCTTTGACATACAATGACGTTAAAAGAGGTCATTCATTTCATGTGTCATACTATACTGATGTCTCCCAGACGTCATTCATCCAAGTGCCATTGTAGACTCGGGTCTCAAAGACTTCATTTATTTTACGTGCTATCACAGACTGATGTTACCAAGACGTCACTCATTTTTTGTGCCATTGCAGACTGATATCTCCAATACGTCATGCAATTCATATGTCATTGCAGCCTGGTGTCCCCAAGATGTCATTTGACGTGCTATTCTAGAAAGACGTCTGCGATGCGTCACTCATTTCATATGCCGTTGCAAACTCATGACCCCAAAATTTCATTTCACATCGCATTCAAAAATTATGTGATCAAGCAGTCATTCATTTCACGTACCATTCTAGACTGATGTCTTCGTGGTGTCATTCACTTCATATGCCCTTATAGAAAATAAATTTTAAAAAAAGTTATCATTTCTTTTTCTTAATCAATGTGCCTTTTGGCATAATTTTCCCCTCTTGATAAAATATTGTTAGTTGTTTGGGGAGGGGGGTCGCAACTCCCATGATCTTTTCCTTGTATCGCCCCTGTTTTACAACGCTTTCATGTATGTTATGCGATGCCCGTCTCCACGAGAGCGATAACGTATCCCAAGAACGAGACACTCCCCCCTCAAATAGAAAAATTACCCCTGAAAACCCCCCTTAAAATTTAGTTGGCGTGGCCTGCGCCTTCACGACAGATCCCCTTGCTGGACACCCTTATCATAACTCTTAAAGTGATTTTTTAAAAACGTAACGAATAGGTAATCAAGATTGAAAGAAGAAAAATAAGTAAAATAAAAGAAATGAAGTTGTGTTGAAGAAATTATATAAAAAATTACTATAATATAATTGAATTATCTTTTACAGCCCCTTGTTAATCATTAACGTTTAAGAAAAAAATGAAAAGGTTTCAACTAACTTTGTTTTGACAGATGCATCGTTTAATACAGAAAACGTCAAAATTCAGATTATCAAAGCAACTTAAATTGGGATCGAAAACGGTGAAAAATGTATTCCAGAGGAAGTTTTTATTTTGATTTCCAGAAACAATAACTTTCTGACGTTTGACTAGTTGATTAAATTAAACTATTCAATTGATTAAAAACGTGAAAAGATCTGTTTACCATTTACAATTCTGCATATTTAAGCATTTGTCATCGCTTTAAAAAAAGTATTGATTTCTCACTTAATGGTAAGAGCGTTTTTAAGGAACAATTTTAATTTCTTTTTTCTCGGAGATTTTTGAAGTGAAAACTTCTTTAGGCGCGTTGAGCATTTTTGAGGTGGGGGAAAAAACCATCCATTTCGTGACACCGCCACTCCACCTCACCGACATTTGGAATACAGCGCATGCGCGACTTCTCTCTGCTCCTCTACGCGCGTTGTTTTCGTTAGAATTACCAGTCTCGGCAGCGCTGTAGGTAGCGCGTCAGTCTCATATTCCGTTTCCCAAGTGAACGCGAGTTCGATCCTCAACCGGGGCCTTGCATTTCTTCTTCAGAAGTAAACATGTACAAGCCATTGAGAAGAGATAACATAGAGAGAGTGAAGACTTTTTTAAGTAAACCAAAGCCGCCAGGTCACGTGATAGATATTAAAGCAAAGCATTGGAAGAAATCAGGTTTCTTTCGCTAGTTTCACGCAAAACGTTTGAACCATTCGTCGCTGTTCAGTCACGTGACGTAGTCTCAGCTTTTGCTAAGCCAATGATTGGACTTGCTTCCTCATTTGTATTCCTGCTCTAAGACTTAAGCATATAATATTTTTGAAGTGAATACTTCTTTGGGCACATTGGGTATTTTTTGAGAAAGAAAAAAAAACGTTTTTTGATATTAGAGAGATATGTGCTTGCCGTTGCCACTCTGAAAATGGACAGCTAATTGTAAAGGTTGCTGTTTATATTTCACCGGAATATTATATAAACGCAAATACAAGAATTTTTGAATGCTAAATTTATTTATTTTTTTTAATGATTCTTCTGCATTTCTTCAAAATAAAATTGGGAAGATTTTTGATGATTTGCCCCAATGTGGATCCTCTCTCCATTATATCTCTTCTCAATGGTTTGAACACTAGTAGGTTGGAAAATGAACAGCATTTCGCAAAAACACACCACGTAAATTTTCAAGTATAAATAAGTAAATGAAGCACGTTGGTTGCGCCAAATAAAAGTTTTATGTCATCGGAAGGAGGGAGGGGGAAAGGTGGGAATAAGTTTGTGTAAAAATAGAATATCCACTTATCCCCGATCCGAGCGAATGAGATTTTTCTGCTAATAATAACATCTTTATAAGTTGAAAGATGATTTTCATCCTTAGAACACGCCAACTACATAGATTAGGTTTTCTTGAACGATTAACAATTTTGACTTCCTTTTATGAAGTAAAAGAAGTATTGTATTCGCGACAAAAAAATTTCAATCAAAAATCGGCCTTAATTTCCATTTTGCTCGCCCCCGAATGAATATTGAATTTTTTTTCAACCCGACCACACGTGATATATGCCTAAGAACGTATAAACACCCGAAATATCCAGTTTGACGATCTCAGAATCAATTACAACGAGTTTTCTTGTGACGTCTGTATGTACGTATGTATGTGTGTATGTGCGTATGTGTGTATGTATGTCGCATAACTCAAGAACGGAATGTCCTAGAAAGTTGAAATTTGGTACTTAAACTCCTAGTTGGGTCTAGTTGTGCACCTCTCTTTTTGGTTGCATTCGGATGTTCCAAAGTGAGTCTTTTACTTCTTTTTTGGGGGAAATCATTGTTAATTTCAATGCGAATTCAAGTGGTGTTATAGTTTGGGAAACACTTGGCAATATTTCGCCAAGCTTTTGGCCGCCAAGTTTTTTCGCCAACTTGGCGATAAATTTGGTGGTTTTTTTTTTTTTTAATCTGGTTTCATTTTGGTCACTATTGGTGATATGTAGAGAGATAACCATTGAATCACATTAAAATGTCCAATATTGGAAAAATTAAGCTTTATAAAACGTTTTTCTTTTTTTTTTTTTGCTTCAGTTCGCAACAAACATGGAGTAAAAATATTTAAGGTTTGTTTGCTGGCTCCAAGGAACTATTATCATTAAATTGGCGTAAAAGGAAGTCATGTGATGCACACATCAGCTCGTTTCATATTAGTAAACTACATTGAACCACGACGAACCAAAATTTACTCTAAAATGAGATTAAGAAATTTTGAGATGTCTCAAGTTAAATAACTGTTGTTACGCCTTTGCCTTTTGGTAACAAACTGTTTGTTGACAATGCTTTATCGTCAGTTAGGTTTGTTGATGACGATAAAATCACGATCTGGTGAATTTTGCGTAAACAAAGGGGGGGGGAGCTTGTTGATCCACATGGCTTTATTTGGCGCACCAACCTTTTGCGAGACTAACAGAGACTTTTCTAATGAAAGAAAACGGATTTTTTTCTATTTCTTAAGATATCGGGAGTAGTGTAATATATCCAGGCGTAGTATGACGGGATTTGGTTTGAAATCCCGAAGCATTTTCTACAAAATTTTACTACCTAAGAAAATTGTTTATGCTTGATAACCGAATTATGTGAGACATATTCATGCCAATTTCACTGCCATTTACCATTGAGTTTTTACCGACGGACTCAACGCACAACACCATTTCGTATTAAAATATTCAGACGCATAAAACTTAGTGACATAAATTGTTAATCGGCACTTTATTTTTATACCAGTCAAACTGATACCTCATCGGAAACGTCAAGACTTAATGAAACGTAAAACCTAAACGCGGAAAAAATCGAACTTGTTTTTCACCATCGTCAAAATACGCTTTCAGTAAGCTTAATGGATCGAAATTTGCAGTTTTATTTCAATATTGATCGATTTGTGTCGAGATATCATTTGATAATGTCTTTTTGCATCGATTTCAGAACAAGATAGCATCAATTTCCATTATTTTTTTTCTGGCATAAAATTAAGTATGGCCTGCTTATATCAGATGGTAGTTTTAGTCTAAGTATTTTTGACTTTCTTAAACCAAAATTTTTACTATATATATATATATATATATATATATATATATATATATATATATATATATATATATATATATATATATATAGGGTGGCAAGAAATAACTTGGATACACATAATACACTATAAGTTTAATGCTAATGAAAATATTACGAATTTCAAAATAAATATGAAGACGTTATTTCGTCTAATATATTTTCAAATTTTCGAAGTGGCTACCTTTAGGATTAATACAAAGCTTTGAACGTGTCACAAAATTTTCGGCTATGGGCCGCAACTCACTTACTGATGTTTTATCCTATGCCTTGCATAAGGATTTATTTTGGGATGCCAAAGTTTTATGAAAGTTTGATAAAGTACACACCCTTGTCCCCACGATGGATCAAACAGAATAATACATTGGGTTCAAATCTGGGGAATACGGTGGCTATTCTTGAGCTCCAATGAAGACCCGAAAATGTGGCTTGCACCAATCTTGAGTGCTTTTAGCTCTGCACTGTTAAAACTACAGGTTGCGTTTGGCATCTTTCAGGGGTGAAACGCTTGTTCACCAGCGACACCCAATACGGAGCCGAAATCGCACCTCTTATTAGGGTGAAAAACGGGCACCTTTTAAAAGACAGACAGCGGCGGTGAAAAGAAGGAACCTTCAGAGAGATAAATGGCACCGTTACTGATTTCTACAGTAGATCCTCTTCCCCCCTCCCCCGTATTGTGTGCATTTTTGAATATTATTGTGTTTATTGTTTGTGCTTATGATATACAAAGTCTTGGTACGTTTTTCACATTGAATTGATTTTGGGTTAAAATTTGTCATTTAAGGCATTTGATCACATTTCAGACTTTCCAACATAATTTAGAAGCGTTCATGACTTCAATTCCTCTATCCGAGTTCTAACTCTCATATAAACCCTTGGATTGCTCTGTAGTTTTAAATGGATATTGACATTTACTACAGCATAATACCAAAAATTAAGAATGTAGGCATCTATGGATAATTTACGGACACATTCAACATTTTTCAGTTATATTACAATCACGGAAAAATCAAATCGTTTCATAAATTGCAGGCGTTTTATAAACGTTCAAAATATTTTAATCAAGAGTAACATATTGATACGTATACATATATGGTTCGACATTTGAATATCCTATTTGAACATAAGTAATCTAAAAAAGCACTTTTTTTTTCTTTTTTAAATAGGAACTTTTTTGACATTAAAATCAAAACAAATTTTTGGCAGCCCACATAATAAAAAAGCATTGGAAATAGAAATCAGAAAAAAAATAATAATAAACGCGTCTAGACAATGCATTCGTTTTTTTTTTTTTTTTGAAATAACACCAACGAAATATTTTTACGTAATGAGTCATGGCATGAAACACACAGAGAGATTTCTTTTCCAAGCGTCTTTTTTTTTCCTTTGTTTCGTCTACGCAGCTATTTTATTGAGAAGATCAAGACATTTAGTGTATCTGCTGTAGCAGTTAAGTTACATCGTTAAATTTTCATAACGGTTACTTATTAATTATTTCGTATTGCTAACAATAAACATTTTGGGGAAAATCCGCGAGACCGCTGACGCGACAAGCAAGTAACAGCATATATTAGTACACATGATAGAAAAAGCCATACATCACTATGTTAAAACGGTTAACTATAAACAAGAAGTAGTACTCAATTTACTTTGTTGAAACTCGACTCTGAAAACACTAAAAGCCTGTTGGAAAGCCTTAAATGTTATACCATGATTAAATGACTGTACTTACGCAAGGTTTTGAAGGTTTGTCCCAGAAATGTTGAATTTTAATCCAGTTTAGTTGTCAATTCAATGTGAAAATTTAATATATCAACAACTACGTTGCAGCATCGTCGTCCGCCATTAAAGTGGCTGAACTGAACTTATCCCCGAGTGCACAGCGCATGAGCGAGCGAGGCACCTTTGCGGAGGAAAAGAGTCGCTATTGGCTACTGCGTGAGCTGATGGCCCTTCATTACCTTCTTTCATCCACTGAGGTGGTTAAGATATCGGAACAATATTTCCTAGCCTCTGTGACTCTCTATGGCTCCGTCTTTGCACCCTAAGGCGGGAAAGCGCACCTATCTGGCTCCTCCGGTTTTAACAGTGTGTGTACAGGTGTGGAATCCTGTTGGAAGGTCCATCTTTTGTTTCCAAAGAACTTTTGCGACCAAAGTAAGACAACATCTTCTAAAATGCGTGTGCGATATGTTTCTTGACTAATTTTATCCACTGATCAACAAAAAACAAGTGATATTTTCCTACTAGCACATATCCCACCCAAACCATTAGATTGGGGACGTTGTTCAACAGTGCAAGAAGATCCTGGAGACAAGGTTGTATACTAAACTTCCTAAAACTTTGGCCCCTAAAGAAATCCCTATGCAAGAGATAGGATAAAATATGAGTAAGTGAGTTGCGGCCCAGAGCAGAAAATTTTGTAACACGCTTAAAGCTTTGTATTAATCTCAAAGGTAGCCACTTTGAATATTTATAAATATACTAGCATTCCCGTACCCGGCATTGCTCGGGTAATGGAATTAGCCGGGTTTAACAGTGCTTGGTGCACCTAGTTTCGGAAATCCCCTATAATAATTACTTATTACCTATAATTTTTTCTAATTTTGGAGGATCCCGGGGTCCCTGGACTCCTTATATATATGCCCTTGTCCGTAACCGATCTTTAACTTTTATTAACGATCCTTTTAAAGTATCGATTATCTTTGCAAACACAGACCATCCACATTTTATTGATATACCTATGTTTAAGCAAGAACTTCTTTGTATACAGCATTTTTAGTTTTTTTTTCTGGTGCTAAAATTATTAAGCTGCTTGATGAACTGACTTTGTAGCAAGCTACATAAAATTGGCCGTGTAAAAAAAAAGGTCTTCTTTTAAATCGGTCCCTGCTACTTTTAATGTCTGTCCTTGTGACTTATTAATGGTTATTGCAAAGCAAACTTTAACAGGAAACTGCACTCTTCTAAATTCAAAAAGATAGGTCCGCCTGTGATGATGTTCTTAAAAACTTCGTTTCTAGTTTTGAAAAAATGAAAGCAAGAGACAAAAACATTATGATTTGACTTGAGAAAAGCCTCGAAGAACCACGTGAGAAACAAAAACAATAACAAATTTATAGTTCGCTATCGACCAAAAGTTGAGATGAAGTACTGAATAATGATTTGAATGGAGGAAAGCCTTCGAAAATAAGGGATTTAAATTCAATGACAGGTTTTAATTTCGCAGAAATTAAGAGGTTTTAATTAATTTCTCCCGAACTAATTGAGATTTCGAAAAATCCTTTCTTAGTGGTTACTTTCGTAATCATGCGGACATGCCTGCCAAATTTCAAGTCTAAAGTTTCAGCGGTTTCGGCTGTGCGTTGATATATACATGTATATTTGTATATATGTTATCTCAGGACATTGATTTTTATATATTAAGATAATGTATTCATATTTATTTTGAAGTTTGATCGAAATATTTCTTTAGCATTAAAGTTAAGGTGTGTTATGTGTGTCTAAGTTATTTCTTGTCACCATATATATATATATATATATATATATATATATATATATATATATATATATATATATATATATTCAACAAGAACTGCAAAAGAAAAAAAAGTACAACTTTGGGAACTTACAATGAGGGTCTTCATGTAGGGATCCACGCAGGGATACTTGCCCATCCCCTCAAGAAAAATCTAAAGGAGAAAAAAATTATAGAAAATATTTGTGAAAAATATATACACGTGTGTATCTTACAAAGAAAGACCAAAATTGGAAAATGTGAACATTTACCGGAAGTAATCGGTCTGTCGCTGATGTTTTTGCCACATGAATGTTGACAACAATCAGCGTCGAATGTCGACATTTACCAGGTGTCAGTCGTTTACAGTAACATATTTGCATCATATATATTTAGTTTTACATCCCTTTGCCCCCAGTAGCGAAAACCGATCTTTACATAAACCCTCAGTTTACGTCGGATCTTTGCCAAATTTGGCACAGCAGTCCTTTGATACTCAGAAATTGACCTCGGGAGATCCCCAGAAAATCCGTGAAACGGAATGTTTACCCCTATTCATTGAATTTGAAAACAAAAATAATAATAATTATAATAAATAGCATATTGAGATGCACAAATAAAAAGAAATCCAAAGAGGTAAAAATTTAATTTTGAATCTTTAAATTGCCCATTTCTATAAGTTGACGGACATTGTACACTACTTTTAGAGCAATCCGAATTGCTTATTATTCTCACCTGACCATTATTGACGTTCCGGTTCCTTTTTCATTGTTCGCACGTAATAATCATCTCTATAGTAACATATAAGGCAACACCTCATCCATATTTGTAATGCATTTCAATTGTTAAATATATCTTACTAATATTATATATGCGAAAGTTTGTCTGTATGGATGTTTGTTACTCTTTCACGCAAAAACTACTGAACGGATTTTGATGAAACTTTACAATAATATAGCTTATGCATCAGAATAACACATAGGGTAGTTTTCGTCCCGTTATGGGGGGCAAAACCCCCTTAGGGGGGCAATAAAACACAATTTTTGTATAAATTCTCTAATATTGGGATGAAAAAATACTTGCACATATTTACATTATATGTCCATCGAAAGCTCTGATTTTTCTGCTGAAGATGGCACCTGTTCGAAATTTCTAAGTAGAATAAAAAACGAGTTATGAGCTTTTTAGATCCATGTTCGAAGGCTTTCCTCAACTCAATACAGTATTTAGTCTATCATCTCAACTCCCTGTCGATAGCGACAATTGTTGTATTGTTGATTTTCTTTGCTTTTCGTGATTGTTCAAGGCTTTTCTCAAGTCAAATCTTGAAGTAAGATTTTTGCACAAGATTGGCAATTAATATATGATTTGGCTGATGATTTTCCATTTAAACGGAACTTTAATGTAATTAATCGTTTTTATTATTATTTATGCTGATTGAACACTTACTCATTATCCAAACAACCAGCAGATCGCCAAAATTTTTGCAGAAAGATTTCCGCAGCTGATGCATTTGGCAGTTTTTTCAACGTTGCTGTTTTTGAAGCCGAAGACTACGTCATAATGTTTCTCAGCTTTCACCATGTAAACAAAATATCGCCAATCAAAGAATTTTCAAAAGACTTTTTTTACTGTGTTAAATAATCCAGCAACTAAATTAGGCAAATCCATAAACAGCACAAAAACTTCCATTAATTTTCCTTTTTGCACAATTTCAAACAATCACCAAATTTTATTACTTATTTTGGTAACATTTCGGATGAAACTGTTTAGCGCCATTTTATGGTGACCAAAAATATCTCAGCATCTGGCGACGATATCTCTGTAACGAAAATTAATATCATATCGTTTTACAAAGTAAGGAAAGAATGGGGGAGCATCAACGAAGGTACCCCGAAACGACTTTCGCAAATTCGGTAAAATCGCACCAAGAGCCACAATGATTGAAATTTCCCGAAATAACTAAAGCAAGTATAAGGGGATTACGAGCGCAGCTACTTTTTTTTAATCACTTCGTACTTCATTAGCCATACAGAGAAGGTTTTAGACTCCATGTTAAAAAAAAGTATCAACAGATTAATCTTTTTAAACATGAGAAGATTAATTTCATGTTTTTTAAATTTATATATGCTTAAATATAGTGCTTTCGTTTCTAAATCAATACTACTTTGTTCTTTATACTTATTGCTATTTTAGTTGTATGGGTAAGGAAGAAACTCGATTTTTAATCACGTCAAAAAGATGTGTTTTAAATTCTTTCACTTAAAACAGAAAACAAAAGCAAGTAACGATTTTTTCTAATAATTATTACTGACCCAGGCAACGCCGGGTATTTTTGCTAGTTTATTTATAATGTAATTTAAATATACATGAAATACACCGCCAGATCAGCCATTTCCAGCCGAGGACTGCAGTTTCGTGCTTATTAGCACTCATCAGCCCGGCATAGGAAAGTGACTGAGCTGGAGATGGAAAACCTCTTAAGGAAGACAAAAGTGCCAAACAAACTGGTAGCTAATATAGAATTAGCGCAGACCAGACGATTTCCATCTCCAGCTCAGTCACTTTCCTATGCCGGGCTGATGAGTGCTAATAAGCATGAAACTGCAGTCCTCGGCTGGAAATGACTGAGCTGGCGGTGTATTTCATGTATTTCTGCTTTAGCCCTGGCTATTGGGCGGTAATTTACTAAATATAATTTCAATATAGTTATTTATTTATTTCATTTTACACAAACAGCCGAATGGCAACACCTCATTGTTGAAAAGTAAAAGACGCACGACATCGTGTTGGATACATTTTTCATTTATTTGAGCGACGACTTCTTGAGGTGTAACAACGTTATGTGTGATTTTCTTTTCTTTTTTTAAAGTTTGATTGATTTTTATAATATAATGGAGTCAAATTTATGTACGAAAGTAGGGAGTTGGTTTATACCTTCCCAACTTCCTCCTTACCTTAGGTTGGTTTATCCCTTAGAGTTTTGTCATGCCTCGACGAAAACTAACCGATGAATAACGTGCTATCGCACTACTAACGTGCTAAGATGCTATCGCAATTCGGATTGCGAAAACATCTTTTGAATACAACTTGCCAGCATTTAAATGAGAAGGCCCCGAAGGTCCCATCGCCAGAACCAGATTTTTTTTTTCCCTTTATTTAAGCCTGATTGCTGTTATCCACTTTACGGTTTTCGTATGAGAAACCAAAACGTAAAATCAAAGTAATTACTGAACTTAAACACAGATAAAAAATCTCCGGGGAGTTCCGATTTCTAAAAGTTAAACAAAGCAAAACAAATACAGAGTTCAAGTTTTATCAAATATTTGAGCGCCTCGCTCTTAATGACTTTTTAATAAAAATCTCCAATGCTGCCACACACAGATTACAGCTGCTAATATTTAATCATTCTTTTTCTGTATGAAAGGAAATAGAATCGCTCGTGGATTGAGCAGTTGTGAGAATTTCAGAATAGAAACGATTTTAACGAAAATGATTTTAAATAAAAGTTGGAAGCAAAATTTGCAACTCCAGAGCTCGAATACGCTACCTTGTGGTGATTAACAATACTAAAGAAAAATGTAAAACATTCCATTCCACGTGTTTTCTTTGGGGTAAATTACAGGCTTCAGACAGTTTATGGTGTAATGTAATTTCAGAAGAATAGAAAAGAAAGCTTCCCACAAACACGATGAAAAATTACTGTCATTTATTCAGCGTCAAAGCAAGTTATAAGTTACGGCATTTGTTTGTTTTACCTTTTTCATCCGCCAATAGACAGGGGCTGCAACGCCCCCTATAGTTTATTGGAGTTGAGAATTGCTTTAAAAAAAAAACAATTTAATTAAAATCATCGTAATTGTGAATCATTTGAAATCATCGTAAATTTTTTTCTTGATTTCAAAGTTAATGTACTTAAATTGCCCTCTTAATTCGCTTGATAAAAATGCTTTCCGAAATTTAATAACACTACTAGTTATGTGACGTAATTTAGTAGTAAAAATTCAAGAAAACAATTTTTGTATGGATATAATTGAAGTGTAATGCTGATAAGAAATATGAATTTTTAAAAAAAATCGCTTTGAAATTTTTCCTAATATAAATAAAACCAATGAACCCCCTGCACTGAGTGTTTATTTAAAGAACTGAACTTGGTTCAAGTAATTTTAAATCTATGCATAAAAGTATAATAAGAATTTAATAAAAGCGAATTTAGCCACATCTGGCAATTTTAAGCTTTTATAATTAATATATATATATATATATATATATATATATATATATATATATATATATATATATATATATATATATATATATATATATATATATATATATACACGTGTGTGTGTGTGTGTATGTGTGCAGTCAATTCGAGATAACTCTAATCTAAAGGGACCGCCTAAAAATTTCGATTTCTCGGAAGTGCGACTTACCGCTAGTTTCGGTTTTCGACATTTTAATATTAAAAACTATCGAATATTTAAATTTATATGTACACATTGCAGACAAAATTACGTAACTTAAAAGCTTTAAAGCACAATATTACTGCTGGAACCACTTGAAAAGTGCTGATTCTACTTCTGGAAAGGTGCACATCTTTCGTTTCAAATTCGGATTCATGGATTAATGCCGTTTTTTAAAGCCTCTCTTATTTTCTTTTAATATCGTTGACAGAGTAATTTGTTGGTGTTCCATATTTCAGTACAATATCTTTCTTTTTCATTGTTGGATTCTTTTCAAAGTCATAAATAACATTTACTTTACTTTCTAAATCCAAGATTTTTAGCTTTCGCTTAGACATCTTTTATAGTAAAGAATACTCTCTCGCTCTCTCTGTCTCGGGAACTTATTAGCAAATGATCGAACTAAAAAATGAAGGGAAACGCATCTTAACATAGGTCAGCCTTTGAATAAAAGTACAATCAGCTGACTTGACTACTTGACAGCTTAAAAGCAGATTCATAGTCCAGCAACGTGTCTAAATGTAAACAGTACAGTACAGTACAGCAAAAGGAAACAAGCTATACTCGCTTCCGCACGTGTAACGCCTTTATCGCACATTGGCTCTACATGTGTTCTCCTTGCTTTAGAGGTCTATTGTGTAGGAATTGCAAGTGAAGGTAAAGGAATTTTTCTCTGATAGAATTACTTTTTCCTTTCTTTTTTTTTTCGTTCTTCCGAAATAAACTTCGAGATATCTTTAAAAAAAAAAACTTTGAGTTAAAGGATGTTAACTTCGAGATATTGAGAATAATTAGCATGGAATTAAAGACAGAGGGATCGAGAATTGATAACAGCTTCGAGTTATAGTAATATTAGAGCTATCGGACTTCGAGTTATCGCAACTTGATTGTATATATATATATATATATATATATATATATATATATATATATATATATATATATATATATATATATATATATATATATATATATATATATATATATACTAGGAAAGAGCATTTTCGTTACTATCCGCATCAGGAACATTTTTACACAGTAAAAGTTTGGTCAATATTATTGCCATTAATAGCACTTTTTAGACGTTTTTACTTAGTGACGTCTTACTCTTAGACGTTTTTACTCAATGAAACGTTTGCCAATTGGCGACTGCTAATATAGAGCTTTAGTGAGTAGAAGGAGAATTTAGTCTGAAATTTGAGTGAAACGTTTTCAAACAATACATCCTTCACTATGCAAAAGGAAGTGAAAAGAAAAGGACACGTGGGAGTTTCAATTTTCCAAAATGGTGAGCCATTTGTACCAAAAATTAAAGAAATAAACGATCAGTACGTTCGAAGTTCCGTGTCCACTTAGATAGAATAACAATGTTCCATTGCATCACTTCTGAGTCCATTAGGGATAAAAAGTAACAGCAGCTCAACCCTCGAAGGACAGAAGTATCCTTAGGACAATGGCTTCATCCATCAAGACGAGGGACACCACAATCCATTAAGATTAATGGATCGGACGCTTGGACACAGGGAAGATAAGTGTTTAAGAGGCGAGAACAGAGGTCCTTTTCTTTACTTCAAGAAAAGTAGAAGTTCCATTTAAAAGTGATTGGAATCATTTCGTTCGATTTATCCGTAGAACGTGTTGGAAAAAAAAACTTTTTGCTTTAGTTTGTAGTAGCTGAGCTCATAGCAATAGAAATGTTTAAGTTACCGCGAAAGACCGAAATTAGAGAAAGTCGACTTCGCCATTGTATGTGATTGTTGATATTCACCGGTCACAAAATGTCAGCATTTACCAAGCTTCGAACTTCAACAGTAACATACATTTTACGTACACTGTTACGTAACTGCAAGTTGCATATTTACCTGTCAACGGCAGAGTAGGTTTCAATTAATATTTGAAATGTTAACAACAAGAACGTTCTCATTTTAACAAAAAAATCTGATGTGGACTCCCCACTACTTCCTTTTACATCTATTAAATAACGCATATTTTTTGAATGACTAAAAAAAAACAAGGAAAAATTTAAATATTTTCTCCACTTCTTTGTCGTGACCCGATGCAAAAAGGCGTCTTACAATGATTAATTTTTTCAATATAGGCAAATGTAACGTGATTCAATCGCCAATAACGCCGATTGAAACCAGAGTCGAAAAAAAAAAAAAACGCCAACTTGGCGATATATTGCAAAGTACATGAAATGCACCGCCAGCTCAGTCAATTCCAGCCGAGGACTGCAGTTTTGTGCTTATTAGCACTCAGGCATAGGAGTGACTGAGATGGAGATTTAAAACATGTTAAGGAAACTAAGAGTGTTAAACAAACTGGTAGCTAATACAGAATTAGCATTGACTTAGCCCTGGCTATAGGGCGGTAACTTACTGCATATATTGCAAAGTGTTTGTCAAATTCTAACGTTACTTGAGTTGGTTTGAAATTAACACTGATTTACCCCTAAAAGCTGTAAAAGACCATTTTTGAATATCTGAATGCAACCAAAAGAGGAGGTTCGCAACTAGACCCCTCAATGTTAATATATTAATATAAATTTTTAAATTGGCTTTTTTTTTCATGCACCTTGACCTTCAAACAGGGCCGACGGGGCCGACGAGACGCCATGTCAGCCTAGTTGGAAACTAGGGACCCGTCCTTAGGGGGGAGGGGGGGGCTCGAAATTGGAGTAGTATAAAGTTTGCAAATTTTAGGGTTGAAGGTGAGCCCGGCGACCATACTGACAAGTAGCGCGTCTTCGCTCTCGGCGACCCTGATTTCAAAAGTAACTTTTTAAAAAATATTAAAAAAGAGAAAGAAAAAACTGCAATCAACAAGTTTTTTAATAACATAGTTGAAATATTCGCAACTCCAGTAAACAATAGGGGGAGCTGCAGCCATTGTCTAATGGCGGATGAAAAAGGTAAAACAAACGCATGCCATAATTAGAACTTGCTTTGACGCTTAGTGAATGACAGTAATTTTTCATCGTGTTTTTGGGGAGCTTTCTTTTCTATTCTTCTGAAATTACATTACACCATAAACTGTCTGAAGCCTGTAATTTACCCCAAAGAAAGCACGTGGACTAGAATGTTTTACCTTTTTCTTTAGTATTGTTAATCACCGCAAGGTAGCGTATTCAAGCTCTGGAGTTGCGAATTTCCAGATAGTTGACGCTCAAATTCAGTAAATTGTTTTGTAGTTTCACTTTTAATGCTATTTCACTTTACTATTCCGCTACTTTTGATAAATTCAGCTCCGCTTTTTGTGAACCTGATCTGGCAACAACGTGTTCAAGCTGAGTTGACAGGGTGAGCAGTACTGCAGTGGACAGGTAAACGACGTTGTCTGCAGAAATGAGTTTTCGAGGTATAAAATATTCATTAAATATTCAAAACTATCTATCAAAATTTCTTCAAATTTTCAAGAAACTCGTTTTGGATTCAATACTAACAGTAGGGAAATGTTGAAATTTAACGAATTTTTCATTTAAAAGTGGAAAGGTGCTCAAATGTTAGACCTAAAATTAAATTAAAGAAAAAAGAAACAATATTTTAGAGCCTAGTTCAACTTTTAGTTTCCGAAAATTTAAATTTTTTAGGATAAAATTCAATGTTTAGTATAATTTTCATTATCCTTTCTCTCATTTCACTTTTTTTTTATAATTGTAAATACTTTGCAAGGTTTTCAAGATTCATCATAAAAGACATTCTTCACAATACCGTCACCCTCGCCATATTTGTTCAACAAAAAGTAACAATAATGCATTTTCAATTGAACCGTCTGCGAGAACAGCTATTTATTTAGACCGAGCAATAAAAGTCTAAAATACAATAGGATGGAAACTTTTCTTCGATAAATTTACAATGGAATAAAAATTATATGCCAAAAAACTTCTAACCCAGAAAAAAAAGTAAAGCTTTAATTTTAGATCGATCTCATAAGTGGGTGTAACTGAAACGAAATAGAATTCCCAACATCGATCGCTACCTTCCAATAAAAGTTGTCTGCTACAAGTGATAAATCATGCGAACACTCAAATAGACGATTCTATTTCTTTAGTCCTTACAGATATATTGATGCTTTTGACATTTTCCGGTAGTTTTTGTGTAAAAAGAACACACAAAAGAGAAATGCAAATCGGAGTTTTAAAAAAAAATCGCGAATGACAATATGGACACAAAGCTAAGTGAAGGCATTGAAAGGCACATTCTTAATTTACAACAGCAGTGACGACCACGAAATATATTGTTATCGTCTCTGTTGCTATAGGTTGTTGCTTTGGGGTTATACCGACAGCAACAACTATCCTGCTCTAGTTTACGCCATATTAACTCATGGTTATCTGGGCGAAAATGTTTCTTCATTTTGTCAGGGATTTCGAGAAATTGATGCCCTTATTCTAACGGGGAATATTAGGAGATATTTTTCTTTGTCTTATGGAAAGTTTTGGGGACTATTGTCCTCATTCTAAAGTGAATTTTTAGAGACTGGTGTCCTTACTCTGATAGGGGGCTTTAAGGTCCATTGTCTCGTTGGACTTTTTGGGAACTAATGTCAAAATTGTACTGAGAATTATGATGGACCATTATCCTAATTCTAATGAGGATTTGTAGAGTCTGTTGACGCTATTTTGGGACCCTCGCCTAATTTCTAATGACCCTTTCAGCTATATTTCTCCTTCTTCATTAATTTATTAGTATTTTTAGGGTTGTGTCATTTTATTAACAAAGTTTTCTCATTCGAATGGAAAGTTTTAGGGACTGTTGTTCAAATTTTAATAGATTTTTAACATCCGTCGTCATTATTCTGACAGGAAATTTTGTATTGTGTTTTTTTTTTCCTTTTATTTAAGCCTGATTGTTGAACATTACGTCACTTGATACAACTTATTTTCCGAGGTAAACCGTGCAAAGCCAGGCGATGCAGCTAGCAAACTAATAAAATTACTACCAGATACGATAACTTTACAAGAACTTTGGCCACTTGACATACAATAACGCCATTCATTTCGTATTCTGTTGTAGATTTGGATCTCTCATGGAAGTTATTCCTTTCATCTGCCATTGCAGACTTTGAGGACTCCGATACATCATTCATTTCATGTCCCATGGCACACTTTCATGTCTTCGATGTATCATTAATTTCTAATGCCATTGCGAGAACATATTTCCAATGCATCATTACCTTTATCCCTCATCAGAGGTATGCCGCAAGCACAAGGGGGGGGGGGGGGGAGAACATCTGTTGGCCCGGGTCCGAGAGCCTGAATGGGGCCTGAAGTTTTTAAAATGAGGGGTGAAATACAAGGTGATCCAATAGTCAGGACCAATTTAAAAATGAATAATTCGAAAGCAAATGAAGATAAAAAGATGCGGTTTGCACTGAACGAATAAAAAAGAAATCGGGGTTTATTGTGACAATGAAGCAAAAATAGTTGTGTTTTCGACCAACAGATGGCTCAGTAGGTTTTATTTCTCCATAATTATTATAAAACTGTTACGAGTTTAGCCACTTCAAGAAGTTCTTTAAATGACGAGACAGTTCTTGAGAAAAGCACGGGAGATTTATTTACAGCTATGTACAGGAAATGTTACAACTGCTACATCAATCATCAGCAATTAAGCAAATATCAATTAACCCCGTAAACTCAACGGTCACACACGTATTTACTTCAAAATACGCAAAAACACAGCGCAAAGGCTAATACACACAGAGCTAAATACATGTTTTCCTAACTTTTTATCATGCGCGGAGGCTATTTATAAATCCTAGAGAAGTTTCGACAAAATTCGAAATGCTTCTCGATGTTTTCTTTTTATTCCATTCACAAATCTTATCGTTCAGAAATGGAGAACCATATACTTCATTCGAATATAAGGGGGTTTTATATTCATTACAAGAAACTATTTACAGGTTAAGTTACTATAATAATTTTAGGTGAAGAATAATGGAATAAACGCCAAATTCAGCCAGATTACAACAAATTAACCATACAAATAATTACTATTTACCGAATTAGTAACATTGCCCCCTTCTTAAGGACTGCACGTCCCGGGCTGTACAATCCCCAGAAAGTATGCCAAACTTATATCACAAGTTTACAAATAGACATATTAAATAATACCCAATCAAACACAGAAAACACAATAATAACAAGAAATATTACTAAACTTTAAAGGCAAAAATTATTTACAACTTTGATGTTATCAACCACGTTTGTTACGTAATTACTCATGAAATATGGCCATAGTATGGGGCTAACTGATCATAATGTACAACCTTAAGTTTTGCGTTAGGTGATTTTTGGATCCTCACTACGACGTCGTTCAGTAGGTTAAGAACTTTATAGGGTCCATCCCAATGCGACTGCAATATGGGTAAAAGACCTTTCTGTGGATGGGATTTCATACCCAAACCCTGTCACCTTCGTGGAATTCATGTCCAGTGGACCTTGTGTCGTATCGGGTCTTCCTCCTCTCCGCCGCGATGTTGATTCGCTCCCGTGCGAAGTTATGAACATCTTCCAACCGGGTCTGGAGATCCTGGATGTACTCCTCAGGTCATGAAGGTGCGTCAGGAGGACGACTGAAGACGAGATCACAAGGTAGCCGAAGCTCTCGTCCGAAGAGCATCTGAGGTGGGGCATATCCGGTAGTCTCGTTTACAGCACTGCGGTAGACCAGCAGGAACAAAGGTAGCTTCTTGTTCCTATCCTGTTGATTTCTGGAGACCATAAGCGAGAGATTATTCAGGATTGTGCGGTAAAATCTCTCCACCATGCCGTCCGATTGTGGGTGTAGTGGTGTTATCCCAGTTTTCTCGATTCTGAGATTTTGACATAGGCCCTTAAAACACAGCAGAGATGAAATTCCTCCCTTGATCGGAATGAATTTGCAAAGGTGTTCCATATCTCGAGATCCAGTGCTGGACTAGAGACTCTGCTACGGTGGTAGCTTCTTGATCTGAAACGGGATATGCTTCAGGACATTTGGGGAGATAGTCAATGGACACAAGGATGTATTTTTTCCCATCAGCAGTTCTTGATAGAGGACCCAGTTCGTTTGAAAGGAGCTCCAACGTTGTACAAATGTAGCTCCCCTCTTCTTCTTTTCTTCGGCCCTTTACGGGCAGCACAGGTGTCACAAGAATGGCACCACTTATCCACGTCATCCATCGCCTTGCTCCAGAAGAAGCGCTCTCGAAATTTATTGAGGGTTTTTAACACATCAAAATGTTCTCCAGTCGCACTTCTATGTATTTCCTTCTGAACATCTGAAATCCTAGATCGAGGAAGTAGTAACTGCCACCTAGATGCTTTACCATCGTCAGATTCTCATTTTCGGGGTAGAACGCCTTTCCGTAAATGGAGTGAGTTCTATAAAGCCCAGTATCTTTTTGTTGCAGGATTGAAGATGGAAACGTCCTGCCAGCTAGGTCGCCGACTGTCACTTTCCATGAACTCAAAAAATTGGTTTTATGTCTGGGTCTTCAAGTTGATCTTTTCGAACTTGGTCGTCACTCCATGGATCAAGTTCTGATAATGTTGAAGTTACTGTCACCTGATAGGCAGCAGGGCTAGTAGTTCCATAACTGTTTCTTGATTCGGGAACAATAATGGCAGTTCTCGGAACAGAGTCTCCTTGATAAAACGTCTGCATTACCGTGAGATAACCCTTTTCGGTGCTTGATCTTCATCTCATATTCCTGGAGCCGCTGTATCCACCTAGGTATCTGGCCTTCCGAATTTTTGAAGCTCAAAAGCCGAGTCAACGAGTCATGATCTGTCCGGAGCAGAAACTTTCGGCCATAGAGGTAATGATGGAAGTGTTCTACAGCTTTAACTATAGTCAGCAATTCCTTTCTGGTGATGCAGTAACTTCACTCCGACTTTAAAAAGCATTTGCTCCAGTAAGAAATGACATGTTCATTGCCGTCAATTTCTTGGGATAAAACAGCTCTGATGCCCTCTTGGCTAGCATCAGTGTCGAAGATGAAGGATTTTCCAGGCTGAGGATATAAGAGAATAGTCGTTGATGTTAAAGTCTCCTTCATTCGTAGAAATGCATCTTCGCATTCTTTGGACCATTCAAACTTTTTCTTACCCTCCGTCAGCTTATTCAAAGGTCGAGCAATGTTGGAAAAACCCTTCACAAACTTCTTGTAGAACGTGCAGAGCCCCAGGAAACTTCGCAGCTGATGGACGTTTTCGGGACGACTCCAACACTTGACCGCAGATACGTTTTCTGGATCGGTTTGTACACTCTCAGAAGAAATGATGTGACCAAGGCGGTTCACTTCTCGGCGGAACAAATTATATTTTCACGGACTTAACTTCAGATTGGCTTCCTTAAGCTTTTGCAGTACCTTCCTAAGATTAGACAGATGTTCTTCGAAGCTGCGTCCCACAATGATGATATCGTCTAAGTAGACCAGGCAGGATTCGTAGGAGAGTCCTCATAACTCTGCCTCCATATGACGCTCGAACGTGACTAGTGCATTGAAAGGCCGAAGGGCATCACGTTAAACTGCCATAAGCCTTGTCCAGTTGTAAACGCCGTCTTATCTCGGTAATCAGGGTGTATCTCAACCTCCAAGTAGCCGCTCTTCAAGTCCAGGGTCGAAAACCACTTGTGTCCGGAAAGAGTGTCCAAGGTGTCGTCTATCCGTGGAAGAGGGTAATTGTCTTTCTTGGTGATTTCATTCAGCCGTCGGTAATCGACACAAAATCTGGTGGAGCCATCTTCTTTCGGTCCAAGACGATGGGAGAGGCCCAAGGACTGGACGAGGGTTCGATGACGTCATTCTCTGGCATCTCTTTCAGGAGTCTCAACCTGTTCCTGTTTGCAAACGGTAGTCGCCTTGGATGTTGCTTAATAGGGGGATGTTCTCCAGTGTATATCCTGTGCTGCGTTAAATTCGTACGACCAACATCCTCCGATGCAGATAAAAACAAATGCTTGAAGTCGTCCACCAATTGTTCCGCAGCCTTTCTTTGATTTTTCGATAATGGCGCACTCCCAATTAACTTCGATGTCAAGGACTCAGAAGACACAGTATCGGGGGAATTGATACTTCTAATGATGCAGTTTACTGGAGTACAAAGTTGCCAGCACTTCTCCTTTCCGGATATTCCTTGGTCTTTCACTCACGTTGGCGGCTCTAACAGGAATTACATCCTTAGAAAGGTCCACAAGCATAGATGCTACTAGCACCCCTTTTGAGTTATTGCTTAGGTTAGGGTATTCAATGAGGCTAAATCGAAAACTATTACTTTCTTCAATGAAGTCAGGTATTAATACTCTGTTCTAGAGGGTATGGTGAAGTCCTTTTGTGCTATTACTTGATGAGCGGATTTTACATCATTTTCTGCGTTGAAGATGGCTATGTCTTCTCTCATCGAGTGCAGTTCATTAGTCTTGAAGTCAAGGGTGAAGTCATATTTCTTTAAAAAGTCCAATCCGAGAATGAAGGGGTCCGTGATATCAGCAACGAACGCCATATGATGGTAGGTGGCATTCCCAAACACTATTTCCAAGTCCACTTACCTTCAATATCGATTTTGTAACCTGTCACACTCTGGAGACTTATGCGTGGCGATGTCCACAAAAGTTTCAATCCAAATTCGCGAGCCACATCTGTCCTAAAGATGGTCACATTGGCTCCCGTGTCGGCAATCAGTTTGCAGGGCGATTCATTTACATACCTGCAAATGAAAAGTCCATTACTGCCACTACTAGTAGAGGAAATCTTCAGAGCTCTGGTGGTGGTGATTTCCTCCCCTCGCTTAACGTGCCTAGCCGGACAACTCCTTCGCAGGTGCCCTTCACTACCGCCTTTCCAGCACTTCTGCTCTTGTTTCTTTTCGGGATTTATGCCGTTCAGATGTCTTGCCAAGTCACCAGGTTGTCTTTCAAATTCAGCGAGACCGGATGACCCGGAATCTGAAACATCAGCTTCCAGAGTCCGGATTGCATGGCAATCCACACGGGTTGCTTCTTGGGCGGCCTCGTATTTCATCGCATACACCAAAGCAGATCTCTGGTCTTTGACATCCGTCATCCATAGCCTTCTGGATTTCTGGATCTCGAACCCCATCGATGTAGTTGTTAAGTGCCAGGTTGTCTCGAAAATCTGCAGGACAGTCGCAAAAAGCCAGATAACATAATTTCTCGACGTCCGCCGCTAGCTCTTGCAGGGATTCTCCTGTTTTCTGGAAACTGGATTTCACCTGGAGTTGACTGAAATCTTTCTGGCACTTCTCACCGAAGCGAAGCTCCAACGCAGATCTGAGGGCGGTGAAATCTAGCCGCTGGCTTTCCGGAAGAGTCTGCAGAATGTCCGCTGCGTCACCTCTCAAGGATGCCGCAATATGGCGGGCCTTTGTAACAGAGTCCTATCTATTTGCTTCGGAAACTATTAGGAACTAGGTCTTGTACACTTGCCATGAGGATTTGCCGTCAAATGTGGCGAGCATAATTGAAGATCGTGTAGCCGAATGCCGAACGTCAGCACCGCTTCCCGGCGTCACCAATTTCCTTTCTAGGTCTTTGAAGATCTCTTCTTTAGATAGATGAAAATTTCTATCTTCTTCTTCCAATTTATTTTCAACAGCATTGAATCGGCCTTCAACGGTGCTCAATTTTTCTTCAAATTTTTCATCGATTTTGTTTTTACTGCGATGAATCGGCCTTCAACTGCCTCAAATTTTTCTTCAATAGCATCAACTCGATGCTCTATGTCATGAAATTTATTTTTCATCACAATCTTTACCGAAGTAAGGTCGTTTTTAATTTCCTCTTGGTTAGAAGTTAAGTCATTTTTCAGCACCGTTAAATCACTTTTCCATTGTTCTTGATTTGCAGCTAAATCATTAAAACACAGCGCAAACGCTAATACACACAGAGTTAAATACATGCTTTCCAGCCCACGGCTCAGATCAGTCTTAACTTTTTATCATGCGCGGAGGCTATTTACAAATCCTAGAGAAGTTGCGACAAAATAAGAAATGCTTTTTATATGTTTTCTTTTTATTCCGTTCACAAATCTTATCGTTCAGAAATGGAAGGATCATATACTTCATTCGAATATAAGGGGGTTGTATATTCATTACAAGAAACTATTTACTGGTTAAGTTACTACAATAGTTTTAGATGAAGGATAATGGAATAAACGCCAAATTTAGCCAGATTACAACAATTTAATCATAAAATAAATTACTATTTACAGAATTTGTAACAATACAGTTTAACTAAACGGATTTTCTCAACTATTGACAGCATTTCGATGCATATTAGCTTCGACTACCAAAACTACTGCCGTTACTCTTTTTTATATCGTTTGAAGCTGTGCGTGATACTAGATCAGATATCCGACAGCGACATCTGTTGGTCTCTAATAGAATCATTTTTGGTTCGTTGCCAGACAAAATCCGGCTTCTTTTCCATTCGTTTAGGGCAAACCGCATCTATTTATTTTTATTCGTTTTCGAATTATTCATTTTTAAAGTTGGTCCTGACTTTTGGGATCACGCGGTAAATATGTAGGGACGTAATGGCAAGCAGTTTGGAGGGGGCCCGTAAAAATCATTTGTGACGGGCCCCAAAATTTTTTTGCACGCCCCCTATCTGTCATCGCAGACTTTGATGTCTCCCATGCATCATTCATATCACGTGTCATTGAAAACTTTTCTGTGTCGGAAGCGTTGTTTCTTTTCGAGTGCCATTGTTGAATGACGTCTCCCGAATGATATCATGCCATGTGTTGGGAATTTTATCCTTCCGCTACGTCATTCATTTCTAGTGTTCACTACTTCTTAAAAGTTATAATTTAAGTTCACAAGATCGTATAGTCCGACCGCAAAAACTTGGCCCTTGTCAGTCAAATGAGAAAACGAGCCCATTCGTTAGAACGAATAGAGAAGGAAAGAAAGGACGTGGGCCATATTTAAGAGTTTAGCGAACTTTTGGCGATATAAATGTTTTTTTTTTTTTAAACAAGTCTGGTCAAAGAGAAAATAATTCTTTGAGAAATAATTCTGAGAAAAATAGCTAACTATTCGAAATTTACCATTATATGTTCATTAAAAAACACATAGATATAAAAAGTGAAAGTAAAAAATAAGTCTGCGGTCTTTTAGTATCTGAGTGCAAAGATAATTCAATTCGACGAAAAGTACGAAAGACCTGAACTTGCAAAAAAAAAAAAGGCTTTTTTCCTGAAAAAGACGTTACTCATGATTACTCCTTGACTAAACTTAAAATTGCTAGTAAATAAAAACAATTTTTGATTCTTTCAGGTACGAAACTGCTTAAATGAAAAGAGGGGATGTGTCAAACCTCTCACGTGGTCAAACCTCCCTATTTTCCCCTATGGTTTTAAAACAACAACTTTTTCTTTGCTTATGTACTGGAACCTCGATTTTACGTTGCCCGTTTTATATGTGCTCCTGCTTCGACGTCATTTTCTGTTGATCAGTGAAAGGAGCTACGCTGATAATGCTAAAATATTCCGGATTTTGCTTTACCATTCTTTAGAAAATCAGCTTTATACGTTTTCCTACAAACAGATCAGAATAGTTTCTCATATAGAAGGTTCAACCCCCCCCCCCTTTTTTTTTAAAAGAATTCTATGCTCCCAATATAAATTTGTTTTAGCTGTTCAAAGCCTTTGGCATAGTTTTTGTTCTGTCTAATGGGGTGGTTTCCTTCAGTCAAAAGAACAACTTTTAGTCATCGAAATGGATAGAATGAGCAAAAAAAATAAAAAACAACATGGACCCAGAAAATTCTTTTATTTTCCCCAACAGTTTTTTTTAAATTAATTTTTTTAAATGTCCGATTTTTCAAACAAGGCGTGGTCTTTATGACGTCACTAATGATGCACTACGGCGCATCTTTCTACTACGTTCACCACGTTATGATAATCAAGCAGCGAATTAAAATTGCGCTCTACGCTTGCTACCAAACATATCGTTGCCAATACGCGTGAGTAAAGATGCGAATTAAATATTTTGGACCGTGAATGGCAACACTGAATGGCATTTCATCATTTGTGATGTCATCGGTAGAAGCGTTAAACGATAAAAGAGCACCGATTTAAGTAATTTTTTAAAAATACTTAGAAATTAATTAAAAAATTGTCAGATTCTATGTTTTTAAGCATGCTCTTTCCGAAAAAAATACTTTTAAAATTTTGGTAACGATCCCATTGTCCTTGTCAGTGAGATTTTTCTACGAGCTCATTTGTCTGCGAGAGGGATTTCCTTTTATCGTCCAATCTACCTGTATGAAAATTTAAGACCAGAACTGATGACACCCTTCTTGAAAATTTTCCAGAAGTTGAGGAAGCAGGTATCGTTTCATCACATTATGAATTCCTTCAAAATCCGATATTACGATTTTATTTGTAAATGCCAATTAAGAAGCAAATTAGCAAAACAATGTTTGTACTGACTGATATAAATGAAATCGTATCTAAAGAGACTAAACAAGTAAAGATTACACATTTTTTCCATACCTTCATGGAATAAAAGTCAATTTTTAAGCAATGTACTTATATTTTCAAAATGACCTCAATGTTTCGATTTCTCACTTGGAATGTTTTTCATCACTAGCCAGACCGAAAATGTAAAATCGGGGTTCCACTGTATTAAGATTTTAACCTCTCAAGAACTTGAAAAAAAAATACAATTTATAAATTGCTAGCTGCGTTTCCCGGCTTTGCCCGGTCCACCTTGTTAAAAAAAAAAAAAAAAAAAAAAAGTGTCGAGTGACATCAACAATCAGGCTTAAATAAATAAATTTAAAAAACATCATGCAAAAGTTCCCTCCCAAAAAATGACGACATATATTGAAATACTTTAAAGAAATTAAATCGAGAAAGATGATGTAAAAAGCCTAACCATGGAAACACGAAATAAAATAAATTTTAGGAATTAAAATGCGAAAGAAAATGGTTAACAATTCGAATGGACAAGAGATTTTTTGAACTTGAATTAAAAAGGCTTGTAACTTTTTTTCCTTTTGAGATAGAAGCTTAGTTTTGGACCGAAGGTCGAGATGGACCTGGAGTAAAAAATATCGCTTTTTCCAATGCTGTCAAAAAAGAAAACTGTGGGACAATTTCTTCACTTTTTTATTAATAGATTTAATGATGAAAGTAGTGCCTAAATTTCAGCTAAGCCTAAAAAAAAAATCAAGCTAAAAACGCAAAACAGATTGCGTAGAACGCGGGAAATTCTGGTCTTTCCAACGATATGTAACATTAATATGTGTAAGTAAATTTTCACTCTTATATTCGGGAATTTGTGAAAACTTGGCCTAAATTGGAATAAAAGAACTACTCGTCGTTTTTTTTTTTTTTTTAACTAGTCCTTTCCGGTGCTAAAAGAAAGATGCTGTGAAAATTTCAGCGAAATTGGCCGGGTAGATTTGCGCGTTCAAACAAACAAACGCTTTTTGGAGACTTCATTTTATACTATGTGGAGATTTGTATTCGACATTTTTTAAAAATGAACTTAAATTTAAGGGCCATATCTGTCCCATAACGGCCTTTAAAGGGTTAACAGAGAAAGTGCCATAGTGGGAATCATTAGACGTCTAACTATCACTTCTACAAGAGTGTACTCTTACGTATACTTAAACAAATTAACCTCAATATTAAGTTTCTTTAACCAGTAAACCATTACTTAAAATCAGTTTTGACTGCATCACCGTAATTGAAAACGATACGATATGGTTCCAGAATGCAACACGACATCGATAAAAGCTACTCGTTCACGATGGAAATGAGTGGAGTTGAGTTGAGTTGTACAACATTTCTCGCTCGGAGGGAAATGAATTGCCTGGCAAACGAACCGCCCAGTCGTAGGGTCATTAACGTAATTACTGCTCGTTGATGCATTTAACCGCGGGAGGGGGACTTAGTCTCATTACATACCCCCTCCCCAATTGAAGAAATGTCACTGAAATTCGCTAATTAAGAACAAAGTAACATTATTAGATTTTTAAAAAATCTTTTTCGTGAACTCTTATAAAACAAAATGTTATATATATATATATATATATATATATATATATATATATATATACATACATACATACATACAAACATACATACAAACATACATACATGCATGCATGCATGCATGTATGTATGCATACATGCATACATACATACATACATACATACATACATACATACATACATACATACATATATATATATATATATATATATATATATATATATATATATATATAGGATTTAAAAATTGTGATAACTTGTAGGTATGCAAACGACAAATGATCAACATTATTAAAAATGAACAAAAACAAGAACAACCATATAAGCAATTGAACTACTTCTTCGTCAGTGGGTGGGAGCAGCATACGCTAACCGAGCCTCACAGGTTTCGGAACGCGTCGCGAGTCAGCAAGTAAACCATATAATATACATAATCAAACAACGTTTGCAAAAGATACAAAATTTCTTTAATTCATTAGCGTATATTGCAAATTGCAGTTAATAAATGTTCTAAAGAACAGCCAGAAATACCTTTTTCTTAAAACCACAATTTATAAAAAGGACAAAATGGAATTAACGTAAATATGGCATCAATGTTTAAAGGCAACTTGCTGAATGGGAACGTCCCCACCCATACCTGCAATGCAAAAGGAGGGTAACATTACTTCATATAAAAAGACTTAAAAAACTCACTGCCCCCCACGAAAAATCTTGCTTCAAATTCATCCAATGAAACTTATTCGGATAAACTCAAGTCGTTCCGTAATCCAAAATCAGTACTTTTTAGTCCAGTCTGCACGGCACACAAATTCCAACATCCAACTGGAAGCGTTCCGAATTTGAAGCAAGATTTTTCGTGGGGGGCAGTGAGTTTTTTAAGTCTTTTTATATGAAGTAATGTTACCCTCCTTTTGCCTTGCAGGTATGGGTGGGGACGTTCCCATTCAGCAAGTTGCCTTTAAACATTGATGCCATATTTACGTTAATTCCATTTTGTCCTTTTTATAAATTGTGGTTTTAAGAAAAAGGTATTTCTGGCTGTTCTTTAGAACATTTATTAACTGCAATTTGCAATATACGCTAATGAATTAAAGAAATTTTGTATCTTTTGCAAACATTGTTTGATTATGTATATTATATGGTTTACTTGCTGACTCGCGACGCGTTCCGAAACCTGTGAGGCTCGGTTAGGGTATGCTGCTCCCACCCACTGACGAAGAAGCAGTTCAATTGCTTATATGGTTGTTCTTGTTTTTGTTCATTTTTAATAATGTTGATCATTTGTCGTTTGCATACCTACAAGTTATCACAATTTTTAAATCCTAAATATTTGATATAGTTTTAAGTGCTGCAGTTTTGCGCCTCGTCTATATTAATTTTTCGTTTGTTTAAAATCTTTCTCTCTCTATATATATATACGTATTTATGTCTCAAAAAAATAATAATCACGAGATAAAAAATATACGCAATGTAATACTTTGATTTATTATGATTAGAGCCAGGATTATATGCAAATACAATCCTGGCCCTAATGTGCATTGCGTATGCAATTCCATATTTTGTTTCTTTTGACATTAATGCAGAAAACTGCATATAAAAGAATTTCAAAATAATTGCATATTACTGCTTTTTCGCTCATTTTTAGGTGGATTTTCTTGAAAGAAAGATTACAAAAAAACTATTTTGTTAAAAAAGAACAAAACAAACGGGTGACCGGTGAAGTTTTCTTGGATCGCCCGATTTTTTGTGCTATTAATGCGTATACTACGTTTTGTTCCAAAAATGTAAAAAATATAAGAATAAGGCGATTCGTGTTGTTATTCCTATGTGAAAACTTTTGTTTGCGTGAATAAAAAAAATTTTGTGCATTATTTTTTTTAACTTTTGGACCATATTGTAGGAATTTTCCGAGCATATTTTGATGACTGTACTATGCATATAATCCGGGTTCTAATTACTACGAACTAAAGACAAATATTTATGAGTCAATAGAAAATCGCCCGTCGAGGTATGACGGATTAAAATTGCTTCTACATTTGAACGAAACCATTGCCTGTTTGGTGATATTTTCATAGTTGAAATTGAGCCGCTCAGAAGCCAATGCGGTTAAGTCCATTTTTGGATATTTTCTGATTTTTGGAAATTTTGACGAAATAAATATCAATCTTTTTAGTTATTAAAGGATTTACTCGTTGGTTATTTTTTTCATGGTTATACAGCACTTTTTTTAATAGCTTCTGAACATATTGTATAATAATTTCAGAAGCCATTGTGAATAAGTCCACCTTTTATCAATGTTTTTTTACATAAACTTTGAAATAAAAATTAAATTATTCTTCTTCCTTCGATATTTGTTGGCAACACTGAAAAACAAGAAATTCATTGTACAAGAAGTCATAATCCAGTGGCAGATACTTGAATTCAGATCTTTCTATTGCAAAAATGTATAACCTGTGTGTTGAACAACGTAATGAAGAGCAAATTGTACCAGTAAAGGAAAAGTTTTATTACCATTTATTTTCGACAAAAGTTAACTTACAATTTAAGCAACCTTCAAAAGATACTTGTGCAAAATCTGATTATTTGGTAATAAAAAACAATCTACTATAGATGAAGAAAAAATGCAGCTGAAGTTAAACATACAAACACTTGCGAAATGCAGAAATTGCCCGTAATAGAATAGTATGGTTACTGATCGACTAAGAGCTTCAGACGAAATATACGTGTTTAGTTTTGATTTAGAAAAAGCATTACCATTTCCGAAACTATCCACATCAGTGGCTTATTACAAGAGAAACTTATCTATATACAAACTTGGTTGCCATGATTTAAAGACTAACGAGGGCTACATGTATGTTTGGCCTATAACCCAAGCATCGCGGGGTTCACAAGAAGTGTCATCGTGTTTAACTAAACACATTAAACTGTACGCAAAGGATTTTCAAAAAATTATAATGTATTCAGATTCATGTTCAGGACAGAATCCAGAAGAATTTCTTACCACAAAACCATTGGAAAAAGCTGTTACCAACAGAAAAAAAATCAACAAGTGGACTAACAGTCAATTAATTGGCTGTTTTTAGTATGAGATGCATAAAATTGGAAAGGTCAAACCCAAGCAGCATTAAGTTCAAACATAATTTTAACGAGGATGATACCTTTCATGTAATTGATATTAAAAAAAAAGAAAAAATAGGTGGCCAGTGAATTTAAAAAATATAACTCAACCTATATTCAGAACAATTTCAAGAGAAACAAAAAAAGACATCATATGTTTATTAAAGTATACACCTCCAATTAAACACAACTTTTACAGGACATTAAGGACAACACATGGAGATCAAGATTTACATTTAAATAACTCGTAAGAAGATGGTGTTTGTTATGATGAATAAACATAAAACTTTTGACAATAAATGTTATTTTATTATTTTTACATAAATTTCCTATATTTTTCATCTGCCAAAAGGTATAAGTCCTAAAATTTTTAAGATGCTGTCATTATTTCAATAAATACTTACGTTTTTATTTACACATCCTGAACATATCTTGTTTTTTTGCAGAGTTTTCATTTCGAAAAAAGATTTTATACACTTTTCTAATTAAATTAATACACCAAGAATTTTAAAAACTAATGTATCAAAAAACATTAATTTTCTCAAATTTTGTGATTTGGACTTAACCGCATTGGCTTCTGAGCGGCTCAATTGTAACCCTAACTCCCGTGGATCAACTCTAAACTCCAGTAGGTAGCGTTCATTGTTGACCAGTAAAACAGTTAAGTTACCGAATCGAGTTCAGCCTTTTCACAATAAAGCCTTTCCCTGCATGTTAAGCATTACCAAAACATATTATCAAATTATCATGCCGTGGCGTGAGTTTCATTGTTGAAACACGCGCATTACTCGATCATTAGCTATTATATATATATAAGGATTCCCTTTAACGTTTCTTTCGCAAACATGTGTTCTTATCGGTGTCGGTGGGACTTTTTGAAAATCCCAACCGAGGTTGGGGTCATAAAACTCCCGAGATGTAAGTAAGAAACCCGAAGATCTTATAACGAATATTTCTTAAAACTTATTCACATTTTTAAAATTACAACTATTACAATTGGTCGATGATAAATTTTAAAAATGATTAGTAGAAAAAAGATACGAAATACTTAAATTTTAATTAATGCTTTGAACAAGTTCTTAAAAATGGTGCACAAAATTTAAAAAAAAAAGGTTGTATTAATATATAAATGCAACTATATAAAAAGTGCAAAACACGGTAGGGGGAAGAATTAAAGACTTAAGAGGGTGAAATCACTCTACACTCTTTCCGGCGAAAGCTGGAAAGTTTTTTTTTTTCAATTAATAATGCATTTTTTTTCTTAAATAATTTTTATTGTTTAAACTTTTGACCAAAAGGTGGCCTTGGAGTTCAACTAATGGAATAATACTATACTACAGCAATATTGAGCAATGAAAGTTTTATTATAGCGGCTATTCAATATTTTTCCCAATATTGAGAATTAAGCCGTCAGACGATGAAAAACACTTAGCGCAGGTTTAAAGGGCACTTCAAAGGGTATACTTGTCACATGATCTCGATTTTAACAACATTTTTTAATTGAGCCAAAGAAGTAGGTTGATATCTAAACACGTGTGAACTTAAATGAGTCTCACAATTAGATGTCAAATTACGTAAGATTTGAAGACAATGGGAATCCATACACGCAGAAAACATTAACTAAGGACAAGGCTGTCTCCAAATGTCAACTTCAGAACCGTCGTACAAGGGCGATCCAGAAATTTTTCAAGGAGGTGGCGATTGTTTTTTTTTTTTTACTTGGCCTCTTACTATGTATCTGATTTACACCTACTGGGAAGGGGGTGTCGCAAAAATCATTTTCATTTAAAATAACTAAAATATAGAGATTTAGCCAAATTTTCTGTTGATAGAGTAATTCTAAAATTGCGTTTTAGAAATTCAATTTCGTTATATTTTCGGTGGCATTTCGAAACCCCTTCCCTCTAACATATTCGGAAGTCGTCTAAAATTGCGCTTTTTGGAACTTCAGTTTCCAAAATGCTTCCGAGAGGGAGATTCCAATCCAATTATTTCCTTAACGTCATATCAAAGATGGCCTACACTTTCGTTTTGGGACCTTAATTCAAAAAAAATATGGGGTTAAAGTGGACGGATACAAGGGAGGGGCAATCGCCCCCATCGCCCCTCTCTTGTATCCGTCCTTGCTGTCGTAACAAGAGTACCTATGTGCGCAAGTGCACCCCTCTGCATAAATGTCATTTAATGAAGTGTTGTCCTCTCTTGAGTATAAGGGGTAGCAAGATTTTTTAAAATTACTTCATACTGTTCGCCTGTGAATGAAACTGTTTGAAACCAGGGCTGCGGAATCGGAGACGAAAAATCGGAGTCTGGCTGATTTTGGAGTAAAGGAGTCGAAGTCGAAGAGTTAGGAGTCTGGCTGATTTTGGGGTAAAGGAGTCGAAATCGAACAGTCGGAGTCTTACTGATTTTGGGGTAAATGAGTCGAAGAGTAGAAGTCTGGCTGATTTTGGAGTAAATGAGTCGAAGAGTAGTAGTCTGGCTGATTTTGGAGTAAATGAGTCGAAGTCTGGCTGATTTAGGGGTAAATGAGTCAAAGAGTAGGAGTCTGGCTGATTTTGGAGTAAAGGAGTCGAAGTCTGGCTGATTTAGGGGTAAAGGCGTCGAAGTCGAAGGTTTAAAATTACAAGAGTCGGAGTCGGTTATATTCACTCGATTCCACAGCTCTGCCAGTGCTTGTGGAGTCGGAGTTGGTCATTTCCCTCCGATTCTGCAGCTCTGTTTGAAACGCGTTGCCATACAACTCCTCAAATGAAAAAGGGTAATTAATTTAACTCCAGTGTCATCTTTTTGTCAAAAATGTAACTAATTATATATATATATATATATATATATATATATATATATATATATATATATATATATATATATATATATATATATATATATCATGCGCAAAATTCTCCACTTTTTCTGAGCATTTATCTGCAATGCGTATCCTTTTGTTACAAAAAATTCAACAATCGTAAGATTTCAAAAAGTCAACTGAATTTTGGATCACCCTTCCCCTTAAAATATATGAGCGTGTATGTATGTGTTTGAGCAGATTGAAAATAATTCTCTTGGATGCAGCTACTGAAGTAAATTTAAGTTATTTATTAAAAACCAGCAACAAAAAAAATTTGTTACAGCAATACATGCATACATATATATCCTGCTTGAAAAGTTTTTCCCGACAGGTAATATGAAACAGAAAAAAAAAAAAAAAATGCCGACAAAGCAAACTCTAGTCTCCCGAACCGGAGAAGAAGAAGAAAGAAAAAATAAAGCTTTTAACCCCCAAGCTGCGTGGAAGAGAACTTTTAATGGCCCTCGCAGGTCTTTGGGGAAGTTGACGAAGCAGAAGGTAGATTCCGATTTTTTTTCTTCCACTCTTTCCTCCTCGTAAAACGTACTCCATTACTTTTTTTCTCAGACAGCAGTCCCTACTCTTTCCTTTTTTTTGTTCAAGTCTACGATAATGCGTAACGAAAGTTTATTTTCTGTCAATGATATTGCTAGAATGGATTCATTTGAAGAAGAATGTTTTATAGGATTCTCTAATAAACTACGACTCTACTTGGCTTCAGGAACAACGAAGTAATTCGGTTTGTTCTAAAAGAATTAGACGTAGTTAGTTTGTGCTTAATTCAATCAAGATTTTAAATTTTTTGTTGATATTGTTTCGTACCATCGGCGAAGGATGTCGGTTGGAGAGCAGTTGCAAATCGTCCCTCGTTGAAAATTAAGACTATTTTTATTTCCTTTTACATAGTGAAGGAAGTATTGTAATCACGAAAAAAATTTGACTCAAATATCACCCTAAATTTTCATCTTGCTCACCCCCGAAGAAATGTTGAGTTATTTTTTTGGTCCGACAACACGTGCATTTGTTTTCCCCTGACGTCTCTATGTGCGGATGTGCGTATGTACGTATCCCGCTTCACTCAAAAACGGTATGCCATAGAACGTTGAAATTTGGTATGTAGACTTGTAGCGAAGTCTAGTTGAGGACTTCCCTCCCCCCCCCCCACTTTTGGTTGTTGGTGGATGTTCCAAAAGCGTCTATTACACCTTTTGGGGGAGGGGGGAATCAGTGTTAATTTCAATGCATACTCAAGTGATGCTATAATTCGGCGAAAATTTGGCGATGTATCGCCAAGCTTTTGATTGTCTAGTTTTGTCACCAACGTGGCGATATATCGTCACGTTGGCGACACATTAAATGAAATAAGTTATTTTTCGAATCTAGTTTCAATTTGGCACTATCTGCGACATTTAGAGAGTTAACCATTGAATCATGTTAAAATTGCCGAAAGTGGGAAAGATAATCTCTGTAAAATGCTTTTTTGTTTCTGTTCATGACAAACTAGGGGTGAAAATCTTTAAAGTGTTTCCTTGCTGACTCCAAGGCACTATTATCATTAAATTGGCGTAAAAGGAAGTCATGTGATGTACACATCAACTCGCTTTCCCATAAAATTTAGGTTTTCTTCACCCCATACTGAGAAATAATCTGCTGACTTTCTCAAGAATCTGTGACGTACGTCGCGTCGTCGCAGCGCCACACTGTTTCTGCTACCGGACCCCCAACCTTAACTGACGTGGATTCTACCAATAAGAAAATACTATTTGAAACTTGTTACCGGGGAATGAGCACCTCTTGGTTTCTTTATCAGTAATAGGCAAGTTACAACCTATTAAATGTTCATACTTTGACTATTGGATATTGTTAATTGACTCTCAAAACTAAAAAATTCACCATCGCCGAACTTTAAAACACCGTGATTGATTTTTAATGAATTTTTAACAATCCACTCGCAAAAGTGCGCTCTTCTGAAACGTCACGAGTTTACGTCACAGGGCACTAATGGGCAGCCTTCCGCCGAAGATCCCTTGTTTTCGCACGTACATTTTGAGCGCGCAGATAATTTTATTTTTTAGAAATTCAATAATCCTTTTGAACACACTATGGAGGCCGGATTCGTTAAAGCACAATCTAAATAATCTTCCTGAAGTAACATCAATGATGATATCCGAATATTTCCGAGGGGATGAGAGATTTAATGTTCCAGAAACGCGAGGAGTTAAATGCGAGGAGATAAGCCTTTTACGTTTCGTCTTCGAAGTCAACTGCAAGTCCTTCGGCTTCTCCCGTATCGGAAGAACGCATGACGTCACTTCCTATGCCATTTGACGTCACAAGCGCTTGAACTTTAAAAATTAATTAAAAAAAACTACTTATCGTATCGCAAAATTTTTTTCACCTATGATGTTCATACATGCTACTCTATCATATAAAAATAAAATTGAAAAATCGAAAACTTCCCTATTCAGAAAGAAAAGTTCTTCAAGTTCAGTAAACTCCCGATAATCCGTGGAATAGGGTGGCACGGTAACCGCGGATAAGCAAACTCGGCGATAATCCGAAAACTAGGTAAAACGGTGCTATTGCATGTAAAAGCTTAAAAATATCAATAATATTCGCACACATTAAAACTACAACTAAAAACAATACTGTAGGTAAAAAAATGCATGTAAAAGATAAAAAAGATCCCTCATTATTGCAAACGGATTACACGTATACGCGAGCAAATCTTCGAACCAGATAACCTACAACAGATGAAACAAGGTTACCCAAAAAGCTCACAGGAAAGGGGAGCAGTTTTTTTTTTTTTTTCAAGCCAGGTCCAGTTACTCGTTTACGCGCATACGCAGTGTAGATCTATAATTCAGTAAGAGGGGCAGAAATAAAAATCAGTAAGTGGGCTAGATATAAAAATCAGTGAGTGGGCTAGATATAAAAATCAGTAAGTAGTGTAAATCTAAAACAGTAAGTACTGCAGACTTAAAAATCAGGTTTCAACTAGTCAGATTTCGGTGACCATGGAAGGTTTGATATCATTGAAGAGAGGGTTAAGAAAAATAATTGGAATGTCTATAAATAGACTTTGCACTAGTTACGTCAAAATGTGTGCATTTATCTACATTCAGTTAATCATCGCCGATTTTTTTTTCTTTTTAAGTGGAAAGGTTACGGATAATCCGTCACGCGGATAATCGAGAGTTTGCTGTAGCTACAATTGATGGAGGAAGCTTTCATGCTACTGTTGAATGCTTTATAACAGAGGAGTTCACTTTTCAAAGTGAAGTGGTTGCTTGGTGAGCAAAAAGCTTCCCGCCAAACACGATAAACAATTTAAAAGATCTATCCATATTTCTGAGGAGTTGAAGGTGGGAGGAGGTTCTAATGGAAGTAGCTGTGATGAAAGAGGAGAAGAGGGAGGATAATAGTTGGCGGATACATGGCGGGCAAACTAGATATCATAACTTCTTATGGCTGAGGGTTTTTGGGTTTAGGATGCACGTTTTCTTTTTTGTGCGGAAAAGTGAGAGGTTTTCTTGGCGGGAAAATTTTTTTACAACAGGGTTGTTTTTGATGAGATTCTATTGTCAATAACAATTTTACTTCTAATTGGCTAAAAAAATTAAGTGAAACAGAAAAGTTAACCATTATTTTATTCAACTTTCTTGCCACATATACGCTACTATGCAAATTAATTGGGACAAGCTCAAAAATTTCCACAAAAGTGGTTCGATTGGTATAAGTTAACTTACTACATGGTACAGCAAGCTAATAGGAAATATGTCCTCCTCTAGCTTGAATGAGATCTTGTCCACGGTTTGGCATGGATTTCTCAAAATTATAACAGAGTTTTGATCTCGTCCTCACCAAAAAAAAAAAATAATAATAATTTGAAATTTGACATCTTGAATTCAAATTATGTTTTACGCAATAACGAGTGTGTGTGTATGTAGGCGTGCGTGTTAGTGTGTGTGTGGGGAAATGTTTGTTTGTGTGTGTAGGCATGTGTGTTTGTGTGCGTGGGGGTAGTTGTGTGTTTGTGTGTGGGGGGGTATGTTTATGTGTGGGTAGTTGTGTGTATGTGTGTGTGCATGTGTTTGTTAGTGTGCGTGTATGTGTGTGCATATGAGTGTGTATAGGTGTGTGTGCATGTATGTGTGTGCTTATATGTGTGTAGGTGCGTGTATGTATGCGTGTGTCGGATACGGACGCAACTTGGAGACGGTTATCGCTAGAGGAGCAGCATCGTGAGGCGGCCGGCCGACGGTGGTGCTGCAGAGGGAGGCGGGGGGAAAATAAAATCATAGGACATCAAAACAGTCAAATGAGAACAATAAGCAATCTTGATTGCTCAAAAAAACTTTTATAATATTCTCAATGTTCGTTTTCTTTGCTGAGCAGTCCATTTTACACACGTTTCTTTACACTGCTCCACAAACTGTTTATAAGGTTTATACCAGGAAAATAACCAGGACAATACAAAACCAAATTTCTGTTCTTAAAAAAAACATTTTGGAAGATCTTGTCTTGTTGAAAGGTAACACCATCAGCGGGCGCTTGCATCATACGCAGTTTTTTATCTTTCTATTATTAGAAATGTATTTTTTAGACTTCATCATCCCTTCAATTAGTACTAAGCTGCCAGGTCTTCCGGGTAAAATAACCCATAACATCTCTTCCAGGAGGTTCTCAACAGTTTGAATAAGATGTTCTTCCCATCTTATTGTCCATCACTTCGCTTGACAAATCTTGGTCGAAATCCTTGCGCAATAAAATGCATTTCGTCACTGAATACAACCTTCTCCTTGTCTTCTGCAGTCCATGATTAGTTCCTGGCAGAGTCAAAATGTTTTCCCTTCACTGCAGGTGGTAATAACTGTTTTTTGATAATAATTCTCTCTGAAGATCTGAACTTGTTTTCAGGCATGCAAATGCATTTTGCTATTTCGTAAAAGATATTAATCTATCAGAGGTATGGTCTTGCATTTGCGTTCACATTTATCCTTCCGTTTTGGAAACGTTGTGCCAAAATTCTTTTGCTGATTAATAATCCTAGAAATACTGGATTTTCCAACTCCAACTGCGACAGCCCACACAGTCATAGAAGTTACAATGCTGACTAGGGTTAACAATTTTAGTCATTTTCCTTGTAGTGATATCCGTTTTTTAAATACATGTCAGACGCAGATAATTCGGACAATTGATCACTTCTTACGGCAGCTGAAGGGAACATTTTCGGCATATCATGGACATGTAGTCAAATCAGTTCAGAATATTAAAGGGCATTCATGCGTTCTGAGAAAATGTAGCTAAAACAGGTTTGAGGCAAAAAATCCACGAGAAAGGAAATTTTTTAAAAAAAAATCTGTTTGTCCCAATTAATTTGGACAGTACTGTTACTAGTCTTGAAATGGAGCTGTTTCCTTCAGTCAAAAGTAGTACTTTTTGTCACTGAAATTGATAGAATGAGCAAAAAAAAAAAAAAAAAAATAATAATAATAATAACATGGACCCAGAAAATTCTTTCATTTTTCCAACAGTTATTTTTTAATTAATTTTTTTAAATATCCGATTCTTTAAACAAGGCGTGGTCTTTAAGACGTCACAAATGATGCGCTATGTCGCATCTTTCTACCGCATTTCCACGTTATGATAATCAAGAAGCGAATTACAATTGCGCTCTACGCTTGCTATCAACCATATCGTTGCCAATACACGTGAGTAAAGATGCGCATTAAATATTTTGGTCCGCGAATGGCAACACTGAATGGCATTTCATCTTTTGTGATGTCATCGGCAGAAGCGTCAAACGATGAAAAAGCACCGAATTAAGTAACTTTTTAAAAATATTAAACTTAAAGAAATTATTTAAAAAATGGTCAGATTCTATGTTTTTAAACATTCTCTTTCAGAAAAAAAATACTTTTAAAATTTTGGAAACGACCCCATTACCGCCTTTTTTTTCTCTTGAGGTTTAGATTGCAGTTTTCATCCGCATCTCCGAACCTCAATTTCCAGCAGCAGCACGCATAAAATCAAAATATCGAGAAAAAGATTGGACATTAAAAAGTAATCTAAGGTGCGCTTTGTCTCGGTTACAGTTTAATAATGAGAAACTTGCAAGAGCAAACAGCGCGCCCTCTTATAGATATTGGTAAAGTGACTAACATCACATACGACCCTTTTTACTTCCTTTTACAAAAAAGGAAGTATTGTATTCGCGAAAAAAATTTCACTCAAAAATCAGCCTTAATTTCCATTTTTCTCATCCCCGAATGAATGTTGAGTTTTTTTTTTCGACCCGACCACACGTGGATATATGCCTAGGAACCTACAAACACCCGAAATAACCATTTTGACGACACTCGAGATAATTACAACGAATTTTCTAGTGACGTCTGTATGTATGTGTGTATGTATCTCGCATAATTCAAAAACGGTATGTCCTAGAAAGTCGAAATTTGGTGCGTAGACTCCAAGTGGGGCCTAGTTGTGCACCTTCTCTTTTGGTTGCATTCGGATGTTCCTAATAGGGTCTTTTGCCCCTTTTGGGGAGGAAATCATTGTTAATTTCGATGGAAACTCAAGTGGTGTTATAATTTGTCGGATACTTGGCGCTATATCGAAAGTCTTTGGGTCGCCAAGTTTTGGCGCCAACTTTGCGACAAATTTGGAGATTTTTTTTTAAAATTTTGTTTTAATTTGGCCACTGTTGGTGATATTTAGAGAGTAAACAATTTAATCACATTAAAATTGCCAATAATGGGAAAATTACATTTAATTGGAGTAAAAGCAAGTTATGTAATGCACGCATCAGCTCGTTAGATCCTAGATTATTGCTTAAAAAATAAAGTTGCCCGTAGTGAAATTAAGTTTTGAGTACGAAGTGATCTGTATTTTTATTTAAGAACCAGACGAAGTTTTCCTAACTCGTTTCAGTTTCAAATTTCTGCTTAACTTGCATTGACCACATTTGGTGGTGGTGAGGGAGACGTTACCTCGTATCAGTGTTCAAATGGGACGCAGAGGCTAGAAGGTTGAGAAACCTTGCTCTATAACTTGCACTGAACATGCGACTCACACAAATGAACCGCGCATTCAACATGTTATGTGATAGAATCTAGTTTTTTTTTTTTTTTTTTGTTACAAGATTGTTGTTTTTTCTTCAACAGTGTCTTCTCAAAGCAAATTTCTTTTATCCGAAATTCCGTATGAGGTATATGAGTTTCAATGACTTACGTTTATTAAAACAAGTGTTATTCAGTCCAAACAGGGTAATTTGGACTTAAAGGGACTGTTTGAGAGACAGGATAGTCCCTCTAGTCAGCGGTTCCAACCTTTTCAGGTCCACCGGTGCGGACTACCAGTTTTGGATAAAAGATTTTGAGATCTAGTAACTACGAAATATACAAATAAAATTGTAATGTTAAATATAAATTACAATGAAACCGAAACAATGGCAATGCTTTAAAATGGGATTTTTTTTAAACTTTTTTAGGTAATTTTCTTCAAAAAGTTTCTGATTCAATGATTTTCATCTTCAATTTTAGGGAAAAAGCTAAGAAAACCTGAATTTTAAGCTACATCGCTCATGCTAATTGCTAAGTATGTGTACAAGCGTTGCCCCGTTACACCGCCATATGCGGTAGGCATTTGCCAAAAGTCGCTAATATGTCAAAATAGTCACGTGTCCTAATTGGATTCATAAATATGTACGATGCAGAGACGCTTTCCACTTCTCCCCAAAATAATTATCTTAAAAAAATATATATAATAACTGGTTCAGTTTTCTTCCATAGTTTATTTTTGTAAAAAAATATTTTACAGTTTTAGAAAAAGAAAAAAAATCTTCTCATGATTTGTGATCAATCCAAAAAATGTTTGGCAGTACATTATTTAGCTCTTACAGAGAGCATAAAAAACAGGAATAAATATTTCTAATGGAAGCGAGGGATATAAAAATATATCAACTCGAAGTCGTCTATACCAACTCCAGAAGAAACCATAAAAAGTTTTCTATTTCCCGGCATTGACGTTAAAAGCATTCCTCGCTCCCCCCCCCCCCTTCCCCCCTACGATGCTTTTTGCCTCGAGTTTTTTTCTACCTGTGAGGTTACTTTTTCCACATATATTTATGCTTGGCCTTCGATCTTAAATAGCTGATATATTCCTTCCAGGGCTGCAGCAGTCTTTACATTCGTGCAGAAACGTACGTGAATTCAAGTGGTTGTTCGATAACATTATTTATATTAGACGCGTATTACGAAAAATAGTAATAAGTAAGAATGATTGGAAGTTAAGGAGAATAAAAAAAAATTATTTAAAAAAAAATTTGAATTTCGACATCTTGAATTCAAATTATGTTTTTCGCAATCACGAGTGTGTGTATGTAGGCGTGTGTGTTTGTGTGTGGGGGGTATGTGTGTTTGTGTGTAGAGGGTATGTGTATGTGTGTGTAGGCATGTGTGTTTGTGTCTGTGTGCTGGCATAAGTGTGTGGGTAGTTGTGTGTATGAATGTGTGTGTGGGGAGGTATGTGTATGTGTGTGTGGGGGGAGGTATGTGTATGCGTGTGTAGGCATATGTGTTTGTGTCTGTGTGCAGGCATGAATGTGTGGGTAGTTGTGTGTATGTGTGTGTGTATGTTTTTGTGTGTGTGTATGTGTAGGTGTCTGTATGTATGCATGAATGTGTGAGTAGTTGTGTGTATGTATATGTGTATGTTTTGGTGTGTGTGTATGTGTAGGTGTCTGTATGTATGCGTGTGTGTATGTGTGTGTAGGTTTATGTGTGTAGGTGTATGTGTGTGTATTGTGTTTGTGTGTGTATGTAGTTGTGTATGTATGCGCGTGTGTGTAGGACATGGATGCAACCTGGAGACGGCTTTCGCTATAGGAGCAGCATCGTGAGGACCCGGTCGACGGTGGTGCTGCAGAGGGTGGCGGTGGGAAAATAAAATCAAAGGACATCAAAACAGTCAAGTGAGAACAATAAGCAATCGTGATTGCTCAAAAAATAAAAAACCCGACTGCGTAAAACCAAAAAAAAACTAAAAAGAAAAATAAGCCCAGTAATTTAGAGTGTTATTAAGTAGGGCAGACGGGGTTAGTTGTTACACGGGGTAAGTTGTTACATTCAAATTCAAAATTAACAGCCAGTAGAAACTGACTTTCTTTGCACCGGATGATAGCACTAACCCATCTGCATTTCCTGACGGTCACTGGAGTGATTGCTTGCAGTCAGTAGCAGGGACAGTGCTCAAGAGAAACGGTTGTGTGAGCCTGGAAGTAATTTTTCTGTCCGCTTGTTATTTTTCTATTTGCGACGAAGCTGTTGCAGATAACGGATTGATTTCTATACCATGTGAAAGCCTACATTTTCAGGTGAGTGCTAACGTATTTAAAAGTTTTGTTTGAAGATATAGTACCAGTAATATGTGCCAAGATTTGAATTGGCGTCATATGGGGCAAGTAAGTTTATTTGTTTAGAAGCAAAGCAGCTTCACCTATATAGAGGACTACGTGCCAAGCGCCTTGTCTCCGGACACACACAGGAAAGATTTACAACATAAGAGAAGGAAATAACACCCAGGGCACCGGCGGGAATCGAACTAACGACCTCCGGCTTAGAAGACGAAGCTTTTACCACGGAGGCACCACAAGGGGCAAGTTGTTACAGCTTTGTTAGGGTTAGTTGTTAGAAGTAACAACTTGCCTCATGAAAGTTTTAATTTAATTTTAAAGTGTTGTATAGCACTGCGAAAAGAATGGGTGACTATCGCTAAAGCCGGTAATTTGTTCAAGATCGATTTAGTAGACTTTGTAAACAAAAAAATGCAGGCAGCGAAAACGTGTTCGGCACGATGCCGAACTGACAATATGGTGACTGGTTGTTGCTATGATGAATTTTGATTTCTGTCATGTGTTTAGTGATACTGGCAAGGTAAAAACAAATCTATTTACGCAAGAATCAAAATTTGCCAAGGAGTTTAGTCTCTGCAACGCCACATAGGAACAAACATACATAGACTCATAAGCACATTATCCTCCTTTGCGTCGTGCACGCACAATCGGGAAAAATTAATAATAATAATAATAATAATAAGGACAAGGGACAGATGACTAAAATAGTTTTTGGAAAGTGCATGGTTTTCAAACTTTAGCATGTGTTGTAGTTACAGAAGAAATATGACAAATAATAAGGATATTTAAGAAGAACAAAATCTAGTAAGTATAGATGTTAAGATAAAGGAGATGAATTGAGAGAATGGGGTCACCCGCGATGGATCAGGCAGCTTGGGTCCAAAGAGTAGCGGAGTCGTTACCGGTCGCTCAAAGACCCTCCGTTATGATTGGTGTCAAAACTAAGTTATGATTGGTGTCAAAAGTTATGTACCTCAGTTATAATTGGTGTCAAAACTAAGTTATGATTGGTGTCAAAAGTTATGTACCTCAATTATGATTGGTATCAAAACTAAGTCCGTCGTTGTCAAGAAGCGTTACAAGTTCCTGTTACAAATAAATACCTCTGAGATAGTGGATTAAGGGTTATTCGGCTCCTGGTCTGGATCAAAAACAAGTGCCATGTTTCTATCCGACCAAATTCGGACTTTTACTTTTATGGAACTCGTTAAATATAAGCCACACCAGTCTGTATCAAGTTGACTCGGTATCTACGGGGTGTCCAGAAAAGGATTCCCTGAGTTCAAAATTAAATATCTCGAAAACAAAGGCCGGTATTGGAATAAAATAAACGGCATGTTTCTTGTGAAACACATAAAAAATCACATATAGAAACTTGGAAATTAGTTTAAAAAATTGGCAAGGGGGGGGCGCTGCACGCTGTTATTGCAATGGAAATCCCCATAAATAGTGCTGCGAAGGGGTAAGGCGCTTCAACAGTAGTTTTGCCTCTCAGAGGCATTTACATTTTCGCTAGAAATTATCGTCCAACCTCTTCGCAGCGCTATTTATGGGGACTTGTATTGCAATTACAGCGTGCAGCGCCCCTGTTGGCAATTTTTGTTACTAATTTCCAAGTTTCTGTACATGAGTTTTATGGGTTTCACAATAAACATACCGTTTATTTTATTCCAATGTCGGCCTTTGTTTTCGAGACATTTTATTCCGAAATCAAGGAGCCCTTTCCTGGATACCCTGTATCTAGGTTCGGTTTATCCAAGCTCGGTTTCCAGAATAGCAACAGCTGAGGAAGCAATAACAACATCCAGAGACTGCAGTTTCGTCCTCATTCCGGGCCTACCCGCATTTTGGCAAACAACTCTCGCAGAATTGAAAGCAAAATACCGAGCAACTTAATTACAGCATTCGGAGGGGAGACTAGACCCTGGATGTTGAAATGGAATTGTTCGGTATTCGGCTCTCGAGTATGCCTTAACTCAAGTTGCATATTTGACTGTATTTAACTTCAAATAACAGAGGTTTTGATTACATTATTATTACTATTATAAAAGTACAGCAGTTCTTATTAGTAAAACAGAAAAGTATGAGAAAATAGTCAGAAACAAGTGCAAAATACAAGACGGATCCTTTTTTCTCCCCAGTTTTTCAAACAAAAATTATTTTCTTTAAATTATTTTTCTTTACTTTTTTTCTGATATTTTCGGAATTGAATAGAAGAAAGTTATTGTTGCCAATAAATAACATTTTTTTTCTCGATTTTTCTTCTTTTTCCATAAATTATTTTTCTTACGAAAAAACTTTTGAAATATTTTCATTCTCTGCTTGGACTACCCTTAAAAAATACAATACTTAAGAGAGAGCGGAAAAAAAAAAAAAAGCTTAAAAAGATGAATAATGTAAGCATAAAGTGAAAGCGCGAACTATTGAAATGCACTGTGAAAAACGATTTAAGGAAGACCGGGGCTAGTAGTGACATTTTCGTCATTTTGACCTTACCGTTATATTTCAACTGATGTAAAACATTTAGTGCATAATATCATTAGAGTAAATCTTGAGCAATATACTGTTTATAAAACAATTATCACCATTTTAAACGTTTTTCGTGACATAAAATGGAATTTGCGTAGTATTTAAAACGAAATTAATTATGCTTATATTATAGCACTAGTGATACCCGCACGGCTTTGCCCGTAATAGAAAAATTAAAAGGTCTTTTGGTTCGCCTGTATATTTACAAATAATGTATGGTGAATTTTCTCGCCAATTGACTTATACCCATGTTACGGTTCCACGTTATGATAATTTCGTATCTCACCAATTGGCTTGTGCCTAAGTTACGGTTCCACGTTATGATAATTTCGTAATTTATTCGTCCATCTTATGGTAATTTTGTTCTTAAAATTGGAATAGAAAAAGAACCACATTGAATTTTCGAAAAATCGCTTCGAGGTGCCCACCCCCATGCTACAAACTAACTTTGTGCCAAATTTCATGAAAATCGGCCGAACGGTCTAGGCGCTATGCGCGTCACAGAGATCCAGACATCCAGAACCCTCCTGGACATTCAGACAGAGAGACTTTCAGCTTTATTATTAGTAGAGATTTATGTAGGGGAGACCGGGGTTAGTAGCGGCATTTTTGTCGTTTTTGATATTACCGTAAGGTTTGAACTGATGTGATACATTGAATGCATCATATCATTTGAGCAAACCTTAAGCAACATATTTATAAAACAATTATCACCATTTTAAACGTTTTTCATGCCATAAAATGGAATTTGCGTAGCCTCTAAGTTTGTCTCAACTTGCCCGCAGCGGGGCTAGTAGTGACATGCTTGAGGCACAATGTGACACCCAAAGAACGCGTACAAATACGTCGTAACATGTACAAATTGGGGCCGTTGTAGCCCGATCGGTAGAGTGTCGGATTCAGGGCCGGAGGGTCCTGAGTTCGAACCTCGATGGTTGAAGATCCACCGTCGTCATTAAAGGGGACTGGGCGACGTTAAATATGCTCGTGGTCTCAATGTCCTCCAAGTGAAACGATACCTCTGGGGGTGCTAGCACCAGGTAGCTATTAGCTCCTGGTCTAGTTCTAAATTCTCATTAACTGTTCGATCCGGTGATGGTGCTGCCATCTATCGGTATAAAAAATAATGGAGGCAAGGCACTTAGTATGCAGTCCTCGACATAAATACAGTTGTAGTCAGTTGTGAATCGAAATCGAAATCGAATGTACAAATTATGTAAGAAATGCAATTGAATGGAATATTTTAAGTTAAGATTGAAAAAATTATTCATTTATAATGCTCTTAATACAAAAAAGAACACCTTTATGTTTTCAATAACACTTTAAACGAAATGAAAATAAAACACACAACCAAATCAATTGCACATTGAAATCACTTCATTTGCTTCAATCAATCTCCAAGTAAACTAAAAACAAAGTCATTGTCAAATGTCATTCAAATCAGAACATCTCACCTTTTCACTCTAGTTACAGGTATCATAGAACACTATTTAAAAAAAAAAAAGGTTTAAAAAAAAAACTTGAAATCTGAAGATGAGCGAAAAAAGAATAAACCTTTTACGTCCAATGTTATCCAGAACCTTCAAAGGCTGAAAACCCATTAAAGCATCTCTGTCACTTACTGACAAAGTTAGAGTCGTTCTCTTCATCTCAGTTAAAGCAATAAAAGTTTTCTTGTTTCCTCCTTCAAGCCTTTTTTTTTTTCTTCTCTTTAACAATCCCTTCTCCCGTTTTCCTCCCTTTGAGCTAAAAATTATTTTCTCCAACATCAAGTACGAAATTTAATACTTTGTCGCGGAGGGTGTTAAACAGTCAGATTAGGATGTATTAAATGTTGGCAATAATGTTGATTTTTCTTGTGATTCAATGGAGTAGCGCAGTGGCTCCCAATTTTTTATACCGTCACCTCCACCCCCCCCCCCCCTTGATACTAAAATTTTGCTTGAAGAAAAGTTATATTTCACACTAGTGGTGCCCGCACGGCTTTGCCCGTAGTTGAAAATTAAAAGGTCATTCGGTTCGCCTGTATACAAACAATAGATGACGAATTTCTCGCCAATTGGCTATGTTCATTCGCTCTCCCATTCCACATCATGATAATTTCGTAATTTACTCGTCCATCTTATGATAATTTTGCTCCGGAAAATGTTCTTAAAATTGAAATAGAAAAAGAATAAAATCGAATTTTCGAAAAATCGCTTCGAGGTGCACACCCCCATGCTACAAACTAACTTTGTGCCAAATTTCATGAAAATTGGCCGAACGGTCTAGGCACTATGCGTGTCACAGAGATCCAGACATCCTCCAGACAGAGAGACTTTGAGCTTTATTATTAGTGAAGATAACACAGTATTGCTTTTATGTTAGTGCCAGAGTTGGAGTTTGCATATGATGAGCAGGTAAAATTCAAGCGTCAGGAGCTGGCTGGCAAATTTTGTTCGGAATAGGTATGACTAATGATGATGGTAAGTAGACTAATTGATTAGCGATTTATTACAATAAATAAAGTTACAATTAAGGTTGCTACAGAAAGTATGTAAAGAATTAATCTTACTTATTGTTATTTTTAAGTTTTTTTTAAATCTTTAAAATAAGAGAATTGAAAATTGTTACATTTACCAAAGTTTGTTGTGAACGGGGAATGGATCACAAATTTAAGTTTGTTTACATTAAATAAAGCGTTTCAATCATTTAGTAAATTTTGGTGTTTTATTTTATACTAATCCTCTTTATTTACACCAACTACTACTGCCTAGGTCAACCTACCCCATGCGTATGGTCAACTTACCCCGGACATGGGGTAGGTTGACCAAGCGTCAGGAGTTTATGAAGTCGCCTAAATAAGTCTTATAGTGATGAATATATAGGCCATATTATAGTGTTTCAGGTACCTGAATAGTTCTATCTGTAGCAGTTGTTGTTTTTGTCACATTAAGTTAAGCATCAGAGACATACGAGGTTAAGTCAAAACTTAGTCGACCATCCCCGGTCTCCCCTACTTTAATTTTATTGTACAATCTTCCTTATTTGATTTTCGCTGAAATTAAAGCACGGAAAAATCGTCAATTTCCAGCATTTCCCTGTTATTTGCATGGGATCCGAAACGATTTTCTTCAAATATCTGAAAGCGCCATTTCTGCAGATATTACGATTTACCTTCCCACGGCAGCGCATATCATTTTGAAAAGAAAAAAAATAATACTGAATTTAACGCAAAAAATCTATTTCAAATATTTTCAATACAAACGAGCTGATGTGTGCATCACATGACTTCCTTTTACTCCAATTTAATGTCATTTTCTCATTGTTGGCAGTTTTAATATGACCAAAAGTGGCCAAATTAAAACCAGATTTAAAAAAAAATTAAAATCGCTAAATTTATCGCCAAGTTGGCGACAAAACTCGGCGACCAAAAGACTGGCAATATATCGCCAAGCGTCCGCCAAATTATAACACCCCGTGAGTTTACATCGAAATTAACAATGATTTCCCCCCAAAAAAGGGGCAAATGACCCCCTTTAGAGCATACGAATGCAACCAAAAAGCAAGATGCACAACTAGACCCCACTAGAAGTCTACGTACCAAATTTCCACTTTCTTGGACATTCCGTTCTTGAGTTATGCGACATACATACGCACATACATATGTACATACAGACGTCACGAGAAAACTCGTAGTAATTAACTCGGAGTCGTCAAAATGGATATTTCGGGTGTCTGTACGTTCCTAGGCACATATCCAGGAATGGTCGGGTTGAAAAAAAACCTTAACATTCATTTGAGGGTGAGCAAAATGGAAATTAAGGCCGATTTTTGGGTGAAATTTTTTTCGCGAATACAATGCTTCTTTTTTTGTAAAAAAAAGTAAAAAAGGTAAGTGCACTTTAACAAGAAGTTATGGAGTAGTTTTAAATGTCTAAATTTCCTGGTCAAGTGTTCTTATTTTCAGTACCGATCAAATGTTACTAACTTATAGCAGAACATATTAAACATTTGTAAACAGTCATGGGAGCCCATAGCTGAGGTGGAGGGGAGGGGAGTTCAAGCTCCACTCTAGACATTGGTACTGTTAAATTTTTAAATAAAGTTTGAGCATAAATATCTTCAAAACATTTTAACAAAAGCCATTAATGAATATCCGTCATTAAAGACTTCTTTGCTTTAATTTTTTTCAAATTTTAGTCTGCCTTAATTTTTCTTTTGGTATTATAACAATGTATTTTACATCACAAATTTCCACTTGTCTTCTGAAGAAAACAGAAATATGAATTCCATTAAAACGGTTAAAAGTCTGTCAAATTTCATAACACAAAATGCTCACAAATCCACCTTACTTTTATTACATAGTGAACTGATGAAGAAGAAAGTGAAAGATTTTCTACTGTGAATTAAAACCTTGAAACATATAGATTTTCTTAGCGTCGCTCTAAAATTATAATGTGAACAGCCTGAGTAATGTGCTTTGTGCTCTCGAAAAATGACTCTTTCTTTTGTAATCAAATTACATCTATTATATTTGCATTGTAAATATTTTTTGTACTGCATTTTTTAAATTAAACTTTCTTTTTTGTATTGAATTCAGTATTAAATTCTTTTTAAAACGATATTCAATATCGTTCTCATTTATTCATTAACTAGAAAGTTGCTCTTCAAGATATGACGGGTGAAAATTGCTTCTACATTTGAACGAAGCAATTGCCTCTTTGGTGATATTTTGATGATTGAAGTTTTAACCCTAGCTCCAGTGGAAAACCCAGAACTCCAGTTGATAGCGTTCATTGCCGATCACTTTTTCGTTTCTTCATTCTCCTGAAATGACTGCTTTACCAGTAAAACAGTTAGTTACCGGATCGAGTTCAGTCTAGTCACAATAATGCCTTTTCTTGCATGTTAAACATTACCAAAACATATTATCATGCCGCGGTGCGAGTTTCATTGTTGAAACACGCGGGTTACTCGATCAACGGTTTTTGTATACAAGAGGATTTTATGGATTTGCGTTTCGTGAAAAGTATAATTTTCTGTAAGCAGAATTAAATTTTTCCAAAAGTGTGCACGATTTCATCCACCACTGTAATTGCGATGCGTCTCACTAATCTTCACTAATAATAAAGCTGAAAGTCTCTCTGTCTGGATGTCCGGAGGATGTCTGGATGTAGGTTGGATGTTTGGATCTCTGTGACGCCCATAGCGCCTAGACCGTTCAGCCGATTTTCATGAAATTTGGCACAAAGTTAGTTTGTAGCATGGGGGTGTGCACCTCGAAGCAATTTTTCGAAAATTCGATGTGGTTCTTTTCTATTCCAATTTTCAGAACAAAATTATCATAAGATGGATGAGTAAATCACGAAATTATCATAACTTGGAACCGTAACATGAGCACAAGCTAATTGGCGAGATACGAAATTATCATAACGTGGAACTGTAACATGGGTACAAGCCAATTGGCGAGAAAATTCACCATACATTATTTACGAAATTATCATAACGTGGAACCGTAACATGGGCACAAGCCAATTGGCGAGATACGAAATTATCATAACGGGAACCGTAACATGGGTACAAGCCAACTGGCGAGAAAATTCACCATACATTATTTGTAAATATACAGGCGAACCAAAAGATCTTTTAATTTTTCTATTACGGGCAATGCCATGCGGGTACCACTAGTGCTAAATGCAAAATGAACCGAAAACAAGTTAAATTACTCAAAAGCTCCTCTGCCAATTGTACTTAAGCACACCTCGAATAAAGATGAAAGCGAGAGAAATGTTTTACCTGTTCTCCGGTAATGCTCTTGTAGCGTCAACTCATTAGCCGTTCGAAGAATTACGCGAACAGGTCATTAATATCGACACCGGGGTCATTTCCTCTGCTATTCCCGCCAGATCGTTTGGAAGAATGGCATGCTTTAGTTTATCGTAATAGCTGGTATTAGAACGCAAAAGTTGAGAAAGTCTTAAGAGTTTTGCTTAAGGTTTCTTAATGAATGTATATCTCAAAAGGTCAATCTGTGGTTTATTGGGAAAACTCTGAGTCAACATTTAAAGTTACAAGAAAACAAGTATGTTGAGGAAAACAGCTTTTAAAAAACGTTTTCAACTGATGATTGAAATTTAAAAAAAAACTTCGAAAACGTGTGTGAAAAGTTTCAAAATATTATATTTGAAAAGTTTCAAAAGACTAGGCTTGCCAGAGTTCTGAAATTTTCAACCGGGATCCCCCCCCCCCCGTCGCGATTCAAAAGGGAACCAGGGGTGATAGTGGACTCAAGTCAAATTTTCTGAAGACAGTGAAATTTTCCGAACCTATAAGGAAACACGACCCCCCCCCCCCCCCCCCCTTCGTAAAAATTGTTGAAATGTGCTAACAAAAACTGTTAAAAATAAATATTTTAAAAGTTTTTTTTTTAAATAATTTTTCAGTTTTAGAATGTGTTGTCAGCCCAAAATTTTTGGAAACTTTGGATTCTCAAAAACCCCATGAAGGGAACACCCCCTGGCTGGTTTTTAACGTGTTTTAAAGTTTAGAGGGTAGTTCATTCTCAATGCTATGAATAAATTCTAATTGAACCTAAACCAGGGGAAATAACGAATGACACAAGCAGATAACTTTAAACATTTTATTTCTTACATGTAAATATTTGTTAGTTTAGTAAGAAGAAATACTTCGAATGAGGAATAAAAACTTGAACAATATTTACATGTATTTTTCATTCAATAGGACTTTTTTTAGAAACCCTTTTCTGGTTTTAATGTTGCTGTAAGAATCCTCACAAGCTGATTAGATATTAATGTTACATGTCTATGTTTCAAATGACAAAGTAATTATCCAAAATAATACTTCACAGTTAATTATTTTTAGACTCTTTTGGTCGTTTAGTCAAATTTATCGTTTTCCGGGACCTGAAAATAAGTAAACCGGCCGGGACACCGGGATTTTGCCTAAAATCAGGGACTGTCCCGGTTAAACCGGGACGTCTGGCAAGTCTACAAAATACCAAAATCCACAATTTAAGGCTTGTTTAAGTTCAGCTTTGAAGTGAATTTTTAAACTTTATAAACAAAATTAACTTTATAATGCTGTCCCCGTGGCTCTATGATGCTTCGCTTCGCATGCTGGAGGTCGTGGGTTCAATTCCCCGCCGGGTTATTGGTGTTATTTATCTTTCATGGAATTGTTCCGAGGAAAAGAGGTTTCGATTGCGGGCCTCTGTGTCTAAACGAAGCTGGTTAGTTTTTGTTTTTTTATTTTTTTTATAATTACTATTGGTTATTTTTTAATCCCCGACACACAAAGGAAGGGGGTTATAAGTTTGACATGTCTGTGTACCTGTGTATCTGTCTGCGGATCTCTAGCGCCTAAACGGATGGACCGATTTTTTAAAAAAAATCTTGTTCGAAAGGAGAGTTGAACGAGAGTGTTCTTAGCTAGGTTGCATCTTCGAATGACATTAATTAACGAAGATATTAAGTAAAAACCGCTAAAAGGTTGTTTGCGATTTTTGCAGTGAAAACATATTTAAAAATTTAGTACCAAATTGAAGAGTATTTTTTTCTGCGTCTGTGCTTGGAACTTCCATGCTGTATAGAAGTCGAATTATAACGTTTTTTTAAAGCAGAATACGGCTAAGCTTTTATTCACGCGATCGGTAACCGAATTCATTGTTGACCGACAAGAAAATCAAACGCAATCCTATTCCTATTCCTATTCAGAGTCACAACTGACTACAACTGTATTTATGTCGAGGACTGCATACTAAGTGCCTTGCCTCCATTATTTTATATACCGATAGATGGCAGCACCATCACCGGATCGAACAGTTAATGAGAATTTAGAACTAGTCCAGGAGATAATAGCTACCTGGTGCTAGCACCCCCAGAGGTATCGTTTCACTTGGAGGACATTGAGACCACGAGCATGTTTAACGTCGCCCAGTCCCCTTTAATGACGACGGTGGGTCTTCGACCATCGAGGTTCGAACCCAGGACCCTCCGGCCCCGAATCCGACACTCTACCGATCGGGCTACCACGGCCCCATCAAACGCAATGATTTAAAATTTTTATCTGTTGCCAGTTTCTATTAGTTAACAAATAGAATAGTCGTATAATTGATTCTTACTTTCTTCTATATCTAATGTATAGATAAAAGTGTTGGATTCGTGCAAATTTCGAATTTCGAAGGATTCGAGAGTTTTGAGGTGTGTTGAGCCTATTTCGACCATTTTTTGAAAATGTCTGTCTGTGTGTGTGTGTCTGTCCGTATGTGTGTGACCAGTTTTTCGTGGCCTCTCTACAGCAAAAACTACTGCATGAAATCGAACGAAATTTGGTACACATTTGTGCCCCTATGTGAACTTGTGCTCATTGGTTTTTAGCGCAGATTCCTCCAAGGAGGATGGAGCAATGGGACGTTTCTTAAGTTATGCGTGCCTGCTATTCCCCAAGAAGAAACTGGCGGAATCAAACAAAATTTGTTCCATATGTTGCCCCTAACAGGTACAGATTCGATTTAAAGGGGTTAAGCTATAAAACTTTTTTGTCGTCAATTGTGACTGCTGTATCTCAAGAAATAATGAATGGAATCGAACAAAAATTTATCGACAAGTTGTCCTTAGAGGGTATGATACTATTTTGGCATCAATAGCTGAAAACGGGGTGGCGCAATCGAACGTTCATTTTTTCTTTATTGTGAGTGCCATATCTCAAGAAGTAATGCTACGTTCTGGATAAAATTTGGAATAAATGTGAATCCATATGTAAACAGGCGTGGTTCAATTTTGGCGCCAATCGCTCCATTGGGGGGGAGGGCTGATTTTTTTTTTTTTTTTTGAGCACTCACGATTGTTTATTGTTCTTACTTGACAGTTTTGAAATCCTATGATTTTACTCCCCCCCCCCGCCTCCCTCTGCAGCCACGCCGTCGGCCGACCGCCTCGCGATGCTGCTCTTCTAGCGAAAACCGTCTCCAAGTTGCGTCCGTATCTGACACACACACGCATACATACACCCACCTACACGCATATAAGCACACACATACATGCACACACACCTATACACACTCATATGCACACACACATACACGCACACTAACAAACACATGCACATAAACACATACACACACACCTACACATACACACAACTACCCACACATAAACATACCCCCCGCACACAAACACACAACTACCCCCACGCACACAAACACACATGCCTACACACATCTAGCGAAAACTATCTCCAGGTTGCGTCACTTACTTGCCTACACTTACACATACACCTATACCTATACCTACATACACACATACACCTATACCTATACCTACATACACACATACACCTACACACACAAACAGATACACACACGCATACATACAGACACCTACGCATACACACAACTACCCACACATAAACACCTACACATACCCCCCCCCCCCCGCACGCACACACATACCCCCTCCCCCCGCACACAAACACACACGCCTACATATACACACAAACACACTCGTGATTGCGAAAAACATAATTTGAATTCCAGACGTCAAAATTCAAATTTTTTTTTTTTTTTTTTTTTGAGCAATCACGAATGTTTATTGTTCTCACTTGACTGCTTTGATGTGCTATCATTTTATTTTCTCGCCAGCACCCTCTGCAGCATCACCGTCGACCGGCTCCTCACGATGCTGCTCCTTTAGCGAAAACCGTCTCCAGCTTGCGTCCATATGCTACACACACGCGCATACATACACAACTACACACACGCACAAATACATACACCTACACACACATACTCAAACATATACATACACACACGCATACATACACAACTACACACACGCACAAATACATACACCTACACACACATACTCAAACACATACATACACACACGCATACATACAGACACTTACACATACATACAGACACCTACACATACACACACACAACTACCCACACACTCATGCCTGCACACAGACACAAACACATATGCCTACACACACATACACATTCCCCACCACACACAAGCATTCATACACACAACTACCCACACACTCATACCTGCACACAGACACAAACAGTGTGTGTGTATGTAGGCATGTGTCTACACGCACATGCCTACATACACACACATACTCGTGATTGCGAGAAACATAATTTGAATTCAAGAGGTCAAAATTCAAATTTATTTTTATTTATTTATTTATTTTATTTTATTTTGGTATTTTATTTTTTTATTTATTTATTTATTTTATTTTATTTTGTTATTTTATTTTTTTATTTATTTATTTATTTATTTATTTTTTTGAGCAATCACAACTGCTTGTTGTTCTCAAATGATCGTCCTTGATGTTGTTGTTCCTTTTTCAGCTTGGACCAGGGGCCTCTGCAGCATCACTGCCCACCGGTGCGGCTCCTCTGATCCTGAGCACTGTCCCCCGGAATCCACTTCTGCTGGACCATGTCCTACACACGCTCGCTCATACATGTTCACTCACACACGCGCGGGCCTTTGCACACACACACTTAAGCCTACACACACACACACCACTGAACTTTTAACACATAACCAACCAGGAGGAGGGATGTCCTAAGGAGGGGGGGAGCGGTTCTAGAAACAATAATTCAAATGAGTAGGGTCTTGTCGCAACTAGTAATTGCGAAAAACATTATTTGAATTCAAAGTTTCAGAATTCAAATTAGAGTTGATTGGGGGAACTGGGGGTCACAGGTCTTCTTTTTTTTTTTTGTGTGTGTGTGTGTGTGTGTGTGTGTATGTGTGTGTGAATGAAAATAGTTTTATATATGCAACAATAAGAAAGATAAATCGCGTTCGATTGACTTCTGCTTATTTCGCGTGATTTTTATTGTTGGAAAATGACTAGAAAATCGCGATGATTTAAACTTTTTAACTGTTGCCATCTTGTGTTTGTTAACAAATAAATGTTTGTAATTACTTTAAGCAAGGCTTTTAAAATAATTTTCACTCTTTATTTTGCTTTTGAAATAAATCGGGAATTGGGTCGTTTCCAAAATTTTAAGTTTTTTTCCAGAAAGAGCATGCTTAAAAACATAGGATCTGACCATTTTTTAAATCATTTGTTTAAGTTTAATATTTTTGGCGCGTTTTCAATGTTTATGTTCTGTCCGATGACATCACAAATGATGAAATGTCATTCTGTGCTGCCATTTTCACGGTCCAAAATATTTAATTAGCATCTTTACTCAAGTGTATTGGCAACGATATGGTTGATAGCAATCGTAGAGCGCAATTTTAATTCGCTACTTGATTATCATAACGTGGAAACGCAGTACAAAGATGCGCCAAAAAGCATCATTTGTGACGTCATAAAGACCACGCCTTGTTTGAAAAATCGGACATTTAAAAAAATTAATTAAAAAAGACTGTTGAGAAAATGAAAGTATCTTCCGGGTCCATGTATTTTTTTTTTTTTTTTTTGCTCATTCCATCCATTTCAATGACTAAAAGTAGTACTTTTGACTGAAGGAAACCACCCCATTGGGACGGTTGTCAAGTTTCGGCGTGTGTAATTTTGTTCTTATTGGGAATATTGCTTCCTCGTCTAGCATGGGGAGGGATTAGAATTATAAGAAAGATATACAGTGGGTCCCAAAAGTATTCGTACACTTTGAAATTTTTCAGTAAAACAAAATAACGCAAACAGATACAGAATTCGAATATGAACACCAATATTTTTTTCGCATCATTCCTATATCATTCAAAATAAAACCCAGTAGTTGTTTTCAAAATATTGATGGATCTTCTTTTTGAAATGGGTCAAAAAACGAAATAATACGCCACTTGTGTTGACCCTTAAAAGTCGTTTGGCTTCAACATTTTGTTTATTTATACCCTAATATTTGCTTATTACTTTAAAATGTTTCACTCCATGCCGAGTTGTGTAGCAGCTCTTATTGCGGTGCGTGGTGGCCACACAAAATACTAATTTCTATCTCTTTTTATTGTTTGTTTGGTTTGAAAATGTTTATTTATATTTATTTTAATCATTACCATTCAACTGTGCACTGAATTTCATTCAACTATGATGCTTCCATCATGGTGTTGCAATTTTCACAAGCAGGAGTGTACGAGTTAAATTAGATAAAGTTAGAAGACTGGCCAGCTCTGGTGATGTAATGTGATACCTAGCGATCATTTTGAAGGCTCATTGACCTAAGACAGATAAATCTAAACGGCCAGTCCTTCGCATCAAAAATTTGGCGGCATTTGAAAATATGGCTAAGATATTTAGTTATCGAAACCTTTCCCTATTCTCTCAATAGTCAAAGAAGTTTCAGATTTTGAGGCATTATTTAAAAGCTCATTATCATCAGAATTTCTCATGATAATTCATAATTAAAATGAAAAAAAACCCAGAACGTTCATTCTCGATTCTTACTCAATTCAAATAATAAACATGTCTAGCAAATCTAATAAATATCCATTTGCTACACTGAAGGACAATATTAATCGAGGCCATTTGTAAGAAATACAAGAAAAGATTTCGCTTCGAAAATTTGAAATCTAATGTCAACAAACAAAATGACATTTTTTGTGTTCCCTTCTCAAATGTCTGAACACAGCCATTTTGTCGATAAGTATTTTCAATGGATTTTCTGAAATGGAACGGCAAGATGACGAATCAATAAAGTATCAAATGTAATAGATTTTCATAAAATGCATTTACTTCGAAGAAGCGAAAAGAATTGAAATCTTTTACTTTTCAGTTGCTTTGGATAAGATTCTTTGAATTGCATTAGGGATAATTAAATCATGATTTCATGAAAGAAAAATGAAATACATCAGTTGCATTTAGTAGTTCACAAGATTATATCGAGGGGGAAAAAACAGCATCCATCCAAGCGAAATTGTGTGATATCTGTTTTTGTTGGGAAGTTTAGTTAACTGTGACTGTATCGTCTGCTTAACTGGTTGCAAGCAAAGAAAACGAATGATGCTGCAATGTGGAATTTTAAAGAAATGTTTCATTGATTGAGTATAATAACTCGTGTTAAGTTAATCGTGAAGAGATGCAAAACTTCCAATTCAACCTAAAACAAATTACTGCAAAAATTTCATTATGATTTTGAATTCCAAAGCAAAAACATAATAGAGTAAAGGCACCAGTAACAGACGAGGGTCCAGTTACAGACAGTTGTAATTTTGGATTTAAATAATAAGAATTTTAGGCGGGTAAAACTGATGTTGCTGTGATCCACGAATACGGTGCAACCATCGAGTGTTATCAGAATGAATTTTATGAGCAAGTTGGGTTTTAGTGGTAGAAGGTTTTGAACAGCTATCACGAGATCTGTCGGTGCTTCATGTTCAATTGAATCTAACAAGGTTCTAGATCTAGAAATAAATAATTTTTGCACATTTTGAAGAGAAAAGGGGAAATTCGTCCGTTACTCATCTTACCTGTTATTGGGTATCATCAGCAGTGTTGCCAGATTGGGGGAAATTTCCCCATTTTGGGGAAATCTCGTGCTCTCTGCGGAAGTTTTGGGGAAATGGGTTTTGAGGGGAATTTTTTGGGGAAAAATTTTTTTCTTGGGGGAAAACCAGGGGAAAAAAACCTCAAGGAAAAAAAGAATTTTTTTCGTATTTAGATTCCCGTCAAGAAGTAGTAGTTACATTGTTTGTATCAAACAGTGTTGGTTTAGCTTTGCTCAACTTTATGGCATTCGCATTTCGCATTATGTGGAATATTATGATACGGAATTCGCATTAATGTTCTTTGTGAGCAACTAGTTGATACGTGAAACGGGTAAAAATAAGTATGATGAAGAATGTTCTTGGATAAATATATACAAAAATCATAGTTTAAATGTACATACAGAAGCAGAGTAGTAAATGCAAGTAGAAAAAAAAACTTTTGGCTATTTCTTATACTTTGGTCAGGCGCTTGTATTTATGTCTAGTGGCACCCGAATGGCTTTGCCCGTAGTAGAAAGTTAAAAGGACTTTTGGTTCCCCTGTATATTTACAAATAATGCATGATGAATTTCTCGCCAATTGGCTTGCCCACGTTACGGTTCCACATTATGATAGCTTGGCCATTTACTCGTTCATCTTATGATAATTTTGCTCGGGAAAATGTTCTTAAAATTGGAATAGAAAAAGAACAAAATCGAATTTTCGAAAAATCGCTTAAAGGTGCACACCCCCATGCTACAAACAGCAACAGCTACATGCAACAGAGAGATATCCAGACAGAGAGACTTTCAACTTTATTATTAGTACAGATAAAGAAAGATAAAGAAGACCAAAAAAAAAAAAGCGAAAAGCGGAAGAAGAAAAAAGTTGGGGAATTTTATAAGAAAATTTCGCTATTTGGGGGAAAAACATTTTTCAAGAGACAAAAATATTAGAGGAAGTCGATTCATTTTCTAAAAATATTAGTGGAAAAATAATTTTTGAATTTGGAGAATTTTGGTAGAAAACATCGCTTCTGGGGGAAAAATTGGAAGGGAATTGGGGAAATCTGAATTTGACCATCTGGCAACACTGATCATCAGAATTGCCGGTGTCTGTTACTGGGGATCGGACCTCTTTTCGAAATTGAGCAAATAAAAATAGAATTAACTAATTCAGAGGATCCAGAATCAATCAAACGTTAGGTGAGATGTAGTTGCGTGAGAGAAAAATAGTTTTAAAAGTCTAAATACATTAAAAGGCTCAGAAAATTGAGTTAATCTGAGAGCGATTTCTTAAGTACGTCTGTTACTGGGCCCGTTGTCCTAGTTACTTTTCGCTAAATAACTCAAAATATGTGTTCAAAATACTGACCGAAAAATTCCAAACATGTTTTTTCAATGAAATAAAAATTGAACTTTGAAATCAATTAATTGAAATAAGCTGCAATAAACTTTCGGTTATGTCGGTTAATTTCTAAAAATTAAATGAAGGGGGGGGGGCATTAATTCGACACACCTTGATACTTTTGCGCATGGCAAAAAAGAACATATCACACGAGTACATTTGGCACCTTAACAGTTCTGGATCTTACTTATTACAGTGAAAAATAAAATAAGAAGTAAGTTTAGTAACGAAGGCTTCATTGGGTTAAAAACTTATGAATGTTCGCCAACGCTGGAACTCCAACAATCTAATATCACTAATCACTATTCAATAATTACTAAACTTCTGTGCTTCTATTATTGTATAATTAATTTTGTCAGCAACGTTAGATAATCCACTAAAGTTAGGTTTTATTACTAAGTTTATTTTTATTAGTTAGAGAAAAAATTGTTTCCTTTTAAGACTTTTAATATGATATGTTTCTTAAAAACAAATTGTTTTACAATAAATACGAATTTCCCAGCTAATAACTATAAGCCTTTTTTCCTATTATTAGCGAAAAAGTATTAATTTGGCTTTTAAAAAAATTATTTACCCTGCTGCGAGAAAAATGGCTCCTAACTCAGAAAAAAGTGCCGATTAACTATCTGAGTTAGGACAGGTTGTTTTCTCTGCAGTGAAACTACCCTAGCAGAGGAAAAACTTTTACAGAGTTCATCATCGCTTCTCTTGTGAAAAGTTGAATGAATGGAAAATTTATCACTCAAATTTCTTTGCTTTTAAGTTTAAACCATTACAGATTCAACCTTGACTTGTGTTTTCGAGCTTTCTATACGTATGTTTGTGTGCAAGGGCAACCGAAATACCCGTTCTGACCATTCCTGAAACAATTTTGGCGTCATGTGACGTGTGTGCGTACGGATCTCACTAACTAAGAAAAGCATTTATAGAATGTTGAAACGAGCTGATGTGTGCACCACATGATTTCATTTTACGCCAATTTGATGATAAAAGTGCCTTGGAGTAAGCGAAGAAATGCATTAAATATTTTCACCCCTAGTTCGTTGATACAAAAATGAGTTATACAGAGATTAAGTTTCCTCGATATTAACAATTTAAACGTGATTCAGTTTATAACTGTCGAAATATCGCCAATAGCGCAAAATTGAAGCCTAGATTCGAAAAATATTTTTTTTCGCCAAACTGTTCGACAAGTGTTCGCCAAATTATAACATCACTCGTGTTTGCATTTAAATTGACACCGATTTTCCCCAAAAAAGTGCAAAAGACCCTTTTTGCAACTTCCGAGTGTAACCAAAAGGGAAGGTGCATTACTAAACCCCACTCAAAGTCTAGGTGCACAATTTCAGCAATCTACGGCCTAGCATTTTTGAGTTATGTGAGATACGTACATACATGCGCACATACAGACGTCACGAGAAAACTCCTGGTAATTAACTCGGGGGTCGTCAAAATGGATGTTTTAGACGTCCGTACGTTCTTAGGTATATATGAACGTGTGGTCAGGCCAAAAACACAACTCAGCATTCATTACGGGGTGAGCAAAATGGAAATTTAGGCCGATAGTTGAGTGAAAATTCTTTCGCGAATATAATACTTCCTTTACGGTGTATAATGAAGTAAAAAGGTGTCGGAGTCTGATAAAGGAGTCAAAAGTTTAAAATTCAAAGAGTCGGAGTCTGTCATTTCCCCTTAGATTCCGCAACTCAGTCTGTGCTACGGAGCCAGAATCGGAGTCTGACTGATTTTGAGATAAAAAAAGTCGGTGCTTGAGTATGTCATTTTATTTTACCTCCAACTCGGCCGCTTTGGTTGAAATTTCGTGTATGGGGGTCGTCGACAAATGATGTCACGCTTTTTAGGGAGGGAAGAAGGTTCGTGAAATTGTGACAGTAGCCGCGTTCACAACACAATTTTCGACCCGGTAAATCCCCGCTCTGGCTCCGCAAAAAACTGATTGAAAAATTCTTCGTTTAAATGTAATAAATTATTTTCAAATAAAAAAAGAAATGACTTCAAAAAACAAAGAGGGAATAAAAAGTAAAAAATAATTGGTCATACTTACATACGATTTCCTACTCAAAATCAAAATTTATTTTACAATTCCAGTTCAAAAATCAACTAAACACCCAAATCTAAAATAAACTCTGATTTTAATACCTAACTAATCATATACGATCTCTTAATTTTTAATAACCATCAAACAGTACTTATCCATTTTTTCGCATTTTACCTCCGAGCTTAACTTTTGGCAGTGAGTGTAAAATTTTGTTGTGAATATGCCTTAGAGCGCGAAAAGAACAAGAGCATGGCGGAAGAGGAACGTGTTGGTGAAGTGACAATTCAGAATGCGAAAAGACCACGTGTAAGCCATTCCGCGGAAAATGGTAATTTTGACCCACACGTGACGTTTCGTACATTTCACAAAAAATAAAAAATTTAAAAGAATAATATACAAAATTTTGTTGCTTAAGAAATCACAAACGTAAGTGAAACTACTTAAAGCAAAAAAGTTTCGTCATTATATTTTAAAACTTTCTTTTTTATGAACTGTAGGAACCGTCACGGGAGGGAAAGAATGACCATTTTCAATGGAATGGCCTTTTTTTTTTTTTTTTTTTTTGAGTAATCACGATTGCTTATTGTTCTTATTTGACTGTTTTGAATTCCTATGATTTTATTTTCCCGCCAGCACCCTCTGCCAGCACCACCGTCGACCGGCCTCACGATACTGCTCCTCTTGCGAAACCCATCTCCAGGTTGCGTCCGTATCGTACACACACACGCTTACACACACTCATGTCTGCGCTCAAACACAAACACGCACTCCTACACACACACACATACACACACTCATGCTTGCTCACAGACACATATGCCTACATACACACACACGAACGCCTACACACACGCGCGCGTACACACACAGCACTGCATACACAACACGCACACACACACATGCATACATACACAAACATGCACCCACACACATGCGCCTACAGAAACACACACGCGCATTCATACACACACGCTCGTGATTGTGAAAAACATAATTTGAATTCAAGATGCCAAAAATTCAAATTAATATTATTTTTTTTAATGGTTTAAAGCATTGCTTCAGATTTGTCTTCGATTCATTTTTCTTTTTTTGAGTAACTTGTTAATTGGCGCACTTACGCTAGGCCTTCTTTAATCATTTCTAATCAGTCCTACTGCAATACAGTAAAAAGTAACATATTTATCTGTATCATGCGCCAAAAAAATTTCCATCGCTTCTGAAAGCCTTTGAGAGACTCAAAAATATGAATGAAACATTTTTTTTCTTATTCAAACTGACTTTTCTGGGGAAAAAAAAGGAGTCTATGGAAAAATATATACACAGAGGTATTATTTCCGTTTATAACAAACCTATTATGTAGCAGGGCCAAACATTGTGGAAAATTTTCATGTCAATATTTTACTTCATAACATTTTGAAACATGACTTTCATTGTAAAGGAATATCATAACAAAAACTCAGTTTCTAAGAAAATAAACTCTGTTATAAATTTTAATGTTTTTACTTCCTTTTACAAAAAAGGAAGTATTGTATTCGCGAAAAAATTTTCACTCAAAAATCAGCCTTAATTTCCATCTTTCTCACCTCCGAACGAATGTTGAGTTTTTTTTTCCGACCCGACCAGACGTGGATAAGTGCCTAAGAACCTACAGACACCCGAAATATCCATTTTGACGACCCCAGAGTTAATTACAACGAATTTTCTCGTGACGTCTGTATGTGCGTATGTGTGTATGTATCTCGCATAACTCAAAAACGGTATGTCCTAGAAAGTTGAAATTTGGTACATAGATTCCTAGTGGAGCCTAGTTGAGCACCTTCCCTTTTGGTTGCATTCGGATGTTCCTAAGGGGTCTTTTGCCCCGTTTTGGGAGGAAATCATCGTTAATTTCGATGTAAACTCAAGTGGTGTTATAATTTGTCGACACTTGGCGATATATCGCCAATCTTTTGGTCACCAAGTTTTGTCGCCGACTTGACGACAAATTTGGCGGATTTTTTTTTTTTTTTAAATTTGGTTTCAATTTGGCCACTGTTGGAGATATTTAGAGAGTAAACAATTGAATCACATTAAAATAGCGAATAATGGGGAAATGACATTAAATTGGAGTAAAAGGAAGTCATGTGATGCACACATCAGCTCGTGTACTTTTATGAGGACGGAGAAAATATGTCCTCATAATATTCAGTGCATAGCTATAATATTCAGTGGATTTCATTGCGCATGAAATTAGTAAATCTTACTCGTTTTTTACGTTTCTACGACCACGAAGAGGATTTCAAGACCGGCACATTTGTTAAACCTATAGGACGAGAAGTTTTTTTTTTTTGATTACATTAAATTCAAACAAGTAAAATTTTAATAAGCTTAAGCAATGATCTAAACCTCCTCGTTATTAACAATCTGTTTTCATCCAGTGTACACATTTTCAATCCCGAATCGATCAAAGTTAATTTGTTTTGGAACATTAAGACTAGGGAAATAGAATTTCGGAGGTCAGTCAAATTTTCAAGTCCCCTCCCCTACCCGCCACTATTCGTTCTGATCAGTCTCTGGTCTAGTAATGTTTCAGAATTACATTTCCTTTGTGTTGACAATCACTAGAGCATACTTCCACGGCGACATCGAACCGTCTGACTTCCATTTATTCGTATCGATACAAACTTTCTATCTGACAAAAAACCGGAAAATTTCGCTGACATGCAAAATGCCTTTTCTAGATAGTTTGCTCCAAAACCAATTGATTCTCATCGACCCAGGATTGATAATTTGCACAATAGATGCCAAAAAGATGTTGATAACTACATCATTAACCAAAATTAAATTAGCTTAATAAACACAATTATTTGAACTTAATGTAATAAAACAACATCACTTTTCGGTCTCTCTAATACAGCTCAGCACATTTTCACGGTGTGACATTTTTACGCAGACATTTAAACTTTATTTCCGAAATTTTAAACTTTGGCTTTTAATTGTGATTTATCCGATGTTACAGTTGTGTATCATAATTGTGATATATACTTCATACTGTGATACATAAAAGTTTCTAATATTCGAATATTTGAAAATTAAAAATCAAAGCTTGAAATTCTGGGAACAAAGTGAAAAAATCTCATTTGTGCAAATGAATTGAGCAATATAGCTTCTTTTAGTAAATGTTTGCTCTACTCGCAACCAGGGCTACGGAGTCGGATTGAATTTGGGGTAAAGGAATCAGAGCCCGAATGTTTAAAATTCCAAGAGTTTGAGTTGGTCATTTTCAGTCAGACTAATTTTGCTGTACTGGAATCGGAGTCGAAGGCCCTAAAGTTCTAGGAGACGGAGTCGAAAGTTGGTCCTCAAGAACTTTTTCCAACAAAGTTTGTTTGAAGCAAATCCGCTTTTAATTTCGGGATCTTGACTTTTAGCTTCCCCGTAAGCGCTAATAATTTTAAAGGGTTTGAACAGTACTAAATGAACGAAAGTTGTTCAATTCAAAAAGTTATTTTCTATACATGCTCCTCATCAAGAGCTTTATCCAGCAATGTTGGTTTGAAGCATATTCACCTCTAAGAACAGGATTTATATTTGCCTTGAATTTCCCGTAGGCGCTAATGTTAAGATTTTTTGAATCGCTCAAAATTGCGGGAAAAATTGTTCAAATCAGAAAGTGAAATGTGGGAAGGAGGTGTCTTTACCGAGATCTTTTGAACAAAAAAAAAGTTTGAATCAGATTATTCACTCAAAAGTTATTAGGGGGCAGGGACAGACAGACCGACATGTATTTTTCCCCATCTCAATACCCTATTTTCCAATTTTTACTTTTTCGATAGTTATTTAATTATTTGATTTATTTTTTGACATTTTTCTGTTTTTAGCGGTATTTTTAAGACGCATTAAGCCTTCTTTCATGCTTTTTTCTTCCTTCTTTGACTTTTACTGGAAAAGTAGGCTAAAAAAAAGCATTTCGTACAGATTCTCCAAAGCGTTCAATATTTCTTCGTAATTGCCGAACTGTGACGTCACATTCCCGCCAGAACAGTGCGGAAATGTAAGAATAAATCCGTCCTTCCGACTCTTTACTTCCCCCTTGTAGCGGCAGCATAATTACATTAATTACTTCGTGGTTAAATGGCTCGTTTGTTAGCGCAATGAATTATTTTCTCAGCGGCAGAAACAGTTCCACTCAACTCTGCTCTGGGAGCCATGTCCGTCGCGTCGGTTATGGTTAATGATCTCTTTCAAGCATGAAGGAAAATGTGAAATTAGAATTAATTTCAGAGCTTGGGGGATCATTTTCGATTCATCTTCATCGAAAATTCTTACTTCAAATTGGCTTCTTTTAAACTTGACTTTGTCAGTAAAATTACTTAACTCAACGCTTAAGAAAACTCGACAGTATTCTAAACAAGAAATAATTAAACCGAAGATTTTTGCACGTGTGGCTTTTGCGCATATTTTACACTTATGAGTGATTTAGCAAGTTTAAAATGTTTTCTGAAGAACCAAGTTTTGTCACCTGAGGCAGTGAGAAGTAAAGGAATGTAAGTGGTCATTTTCAAGTTTTGAGTAAAACGCGTTTAAAGAGAAGTTCCTAGGTAGACTTTCATTGAATTTTTTTTCTAAATCGTGCTGTATAACAGCACTTACCATGGCTACTAGTATTATCACTTGCCCTGGGATAGAAGAGAGGTTCACCTAGCCTTTATACTGGTTTTCTCCAAATTTTTAATTTTGCCACTCTCTTCCACCACTGCCTTAAATTTGTTGTAAATTAGTTCACTTACACGTCGAGAATTCTCAAAGTATTCGTACTCAAGTCAAGTTCACAACACTTTTTTTGTACCTCACAAATACCCACTCCGGCCACGAAAAAAAACCGGTTGAATATTTCCCCGTTTACATATAAAAAGCGGTTTTTCATTGTACCATAGAAAGCGATTTTTACCCAGTATCCTTAGCGGTTATACCCAGCAAGTAGACGAATTTTTTTTGCGTAATGAATTCTGGGTAAAAACTCCACATTTACTCCTGAAGGGAACAGGAGGGGAAAAAATCCACATTTCCTCGGTAAATAACCGGAAAGAGGTGAAAAGCATGTTATATTTGCGGGGTCGATACTGTCCTGATTATGCGCGGAATAGAGTGACGTAGTAACCGCGGATAAACAAATTCGCGGATAATAATCCACAAACTTGGTAAAAACGATGCTAGTGTAAGCAATAACTTAAAAATGTCAAAAGCACTCGCATACATTTAAACTATAGGTAGACAATAAGAGTATGTAAAAAATGCATGTAAAAGCTAAACAATTATCGTTCATTATTGCAAATAGATTATACACATACGCCGGCAAATCGTGCAAGCAAATTAACCGAAACAGATCAAACTAGGTTACACCAAAAACGCATAAGGGAGGAGAGAGGATTTTTTTTTCAAGACTGGTCCGATCACTCGTTTACGCACGTAAGTAGTGTAAATATAAAAGTCGGTGTGTAAGGTAGATCAAAAAATCAGTAAGTAGTGCAGATCTAAAAATCAGGTTTGAATAATAGAGATTTTGGTGATCTTGAAAAGTTCGATGTCATTGGAAGAGAGGGGGAAGGAATAAGAATGGCTAAAAATAGGTTTTGCACTTGTTAAGATAAATAGTGAACTTATCTACATTCAGTTATTTCTTTGCCGATTATTATTACTTTATTATTATTATTCAAGTGTGAAAGGTCGTGAATAATTCGCGACCATCGGAAAGGTGCAAACTGCTTTTGATGACAATTTCTCGTCACATTACTCGCACTTCATTTGGACGATTCTGCCGAAAAACCAGACTCATGTAGCTCATTGTGCTCCTTCCTCTCCTGATATGGCCCCTGGCAACTTCTGGCTGTTTCTCAAACTCAAAAAACTATTGAGAAGCTAAACCAGTCATATCGTCATTTTACTTGAAATTAAAATTCCGACGGGGGAACAACACGCAATGTCCGTCAAACTCTTTTTTAGTGACTGATGTTATTAACAGGCTGGAAAAAATTCAAGCATGCGCTTAGTTGATATCCATCAGATTTTTCACCCCCCCCCCCCCAAAAAAAATAATAATCAATTAATAAAAATAAAAAATACGAGCGAATACTTTCCTAACAGCCCATCGAATATGTGTGCGTGCGTGCACGCATCTACGTCTGAGTTTGTGCGTCTGTGTGTGTGTGTCTCTCTACATATGCGTGTGGCGTGTCTTTGTGTGTGCGTGTGTGGTTAACACTGGTATAAAATTCCAAAAACTGCACATTTTTTCTATACGTCCTATTTCCAAGACTGTCTAGTTTGATTCCTTCATAAATTTTATGGCACCCGCATTCCATTCAAGCACTTGTCCTTTTTTTTTTTAAACGACACAGAATAGACGATTTCAATTTATAATTAATGCGAAAAGCATCTTTCTCTTCAATATAATCTCAACAAATATCCGTACAAGACACTTATTCCTCATATTTCCGAAGAAAAAAAAAACCCCAGAATGCTTTGTCGTTCTTTCAAACAAAATTCCGCTTGAATAATGCATTAGCAGCAAATATCTTTTCTTCCCTTGTCTTTTAAACTCGAGAAAGCTCTGCATAAAACACATTTCGACGAGCTCTAGCCTTTCGAACGACATAGCAGTAGAATGTTTGGGCTTGATTCGATGTTTTTTTCCCCTCCTGTTCTCTTCGGAATTTTCTGGAGATTCTTTCGAGGGTGTCTTTAGTTATCAGCGAATTTTATTCCGGGAGGATAAGAGTTCGACATGTTCGGAATTTGTTCCATAAAATTGGTGTCTTTTATGTATATTTCATCAAAGAACTGGCGAAATGTTCTGTTTCCATGTTTTGGTGTTTAATAATGAATTTAAAGTGAATAAGACGGTTCACATTTGTTGGTGGTGAAAAGAAAAGACAATTCTGTACAAGATTAGCACAAAAAAATAATCGAATCTCAACATTTTATTTTATAGAAATTTTAACTCTTTTTAAAATAATTTGTACACGAAGTTAATGAAAAATGCCACTACTGAGTCATTAGACGGCACAGTGGTATAATGAGTAATAGTTGGACTCTTATCTCCAAAGAAACGGGTGCAAACCCGGCTCTAATTGTTTAGTTTCCAGAAACAGAAAATCGTCAGCAAACATGTCGTAGGCTCCGTGTAAATAGTTCCTCGAGTTTCGTTTGGCCTTGAATATTTTTGGAAAAATTAAATTCCCAGAGCAGTTTCGCAACGAAGATAACCCAGGTGCCGCCATCTGGTGGGGGAACTGGTAATCACAGTTCTGCGATAGTGGCTGTCCAACGAGGGAAGTGGCACGTGAGGGAATGGAAAGCAGCTCTTGAGTAATGTGCTAGATCTGCAAATGGTGATCAATCAATACGCAGCACCGCATTATAAAACAAAATAGGGTCATGTGGGGTAAAAGGAAAGCGGAGTAAATGGAAACAAACTATTACCACACTTGGGGTAATTTTTGAAACTAAACTGTTAGTGAATGTATCTTAGTGTTACATAGTTAGTGAGTGTATTTAATAAAGAATTTGATCGTGTTGAGTGTGCGACAGTAGTCACACCGAGTTTTTTATGTTTCATGGTTCCTTCTTGAATTTAAAATTTAATAACTATCCTAATAAATGATTCTGTTAAGTTTGAATTAAAATTTGCAGTTACGGTAACTTTGAATGAATCTTTTGATGTGGTTTCATTTATTTCGCAAATCTTTTTCAGTTTTACTTGAACTTTTAATGTACTTACTGGCTTTTGCTATGTACTTGACCCACTATTTCAAACTTGAATGTAATTTTAAATCCCACTTTTAATGTTTAACCTTGTTAGAAATTCATGTTGGCTCGCAAAACATGTATACCACGTCAAGATAACGGAAATCAGTGAAGAAAAGCGCAGTTAACGTGCAGTGCAAATTAACGTGTACGTGGTTTCGTCTAAATTTACATTGGATTAAAAAATAAAAAAAAAAACGAGCGATCGATTCATTAATCTCACACCTCAGGACGGAGAAGTCACATGGGGACGCCACCCAAGACAGTGAGTGGTAACTGCCCTGCGGAGAAGCTCCTTCTTTGACCGTGTCATGCCCACTTGGAGGTCACCACACTAACCGATAATGGAAATCAGTGAAGAAGGACGCGGCTAATCCCCAGCGAGATCCCCTGCTGATCAGGGCGGATCCAAGTGAAGGGTGGTCAAGTATTGGGTCTGTCCGCCGCATTCTCCTTTGCGGCGAGGCTCTTTACTAGCGCACACTACCCGATCAGTCCATCATTGGGATGAGATTTCATCGAACCGCTCGGTATCCCCCCGGGATTCGAACCCGGGACCAGCTGTGCGAGAGCCATCGGCTTAAACCACCATACACTGGCTGGATACACCTATATTGGGTTTTAACTCGTATATAAACTTAACAATTGGGAAAAAAAGTGCAGTTAACTGAGTGACAACAATAGTAAAATATGTTCATTGTTGCATTTCAGATAATACGTTGTCTTTAAAATTATTCTTTCTTTGATAGACAACACGATAGATGGCGCCACTGGCAAAGGTAGTTCCCATTATTTGATACTTTTTTTCCGCAGGGTTGCCAACTTAGGGGCTTTCCCCCTAGATTTTTGGGGAAAATTTTAGAATGGGTTTTTTAGGGGGATAAAATTTTTAGAGTTAAATTTAGGGGTTTAAATTTTAGGGTTTTATCATGTAAAAGTGTTTTTTTTAACCTTTGGGAATGCAATGTTCGACTTTTCTTTTTTCTATTTTTTACTTACACACATTTTTTGAGGCTTTTTGAACCATTTGTTTTGATCAGAAATGACATAAAAATGAAAAAAAAAAAAGTTTTAACTCACTCAGCATTGAAAATAGCAATGGCCACTTGATCTTTTAATTTGCCACATGTGGCGTCACAGTAAAAGATCACGTGATTTCATGACGTCACATGAATCAATCCAATCGCATTTAGGGGGCTTTTAGTGGTTTTATGAGTTGAGTTTAGGGGGAAAACATTTTTAGGAGTTGTCAACCATGGTTTTCCGTGTTAGATAATCGAGTTATAATAAGTGGAGGGCGAAATGGCAAGTCTTTCCCATTGTCATCAGAAGGGCTAGCTTTACCATTGCGAGTCGAGATGTATGATTTAGGTGGTTAATCACTCTTTTAGGCACACTATTTTTTTTTAAACACAATATTCGTCTTAATCAAGCTTTTTTATTGTATTCTACGATTGTAGTAATCGAAAGTACCTAACTGAGATTGAGTTAAAATTGTCTGTATAACTTTGGGCATTCTCAAAATAATTACACAGAATTTATAATTTTTCCTTTTTTAAAATCAGCACATTTGGTTTCCTTTTATGTGTTTTTTTTTTTTTTTTTTATTGAGTAATCACGATTGCTTATTGCTTTCATTTGACTATTTTTTTGGCGTCCTATCATTTTATTTTCCCACCGCCACCCTTCGCACCATCACCGTCGACTGGCTCCTCACGATGCTGCTCCTATAGCGAAAGCCGTCTTCCAGGTTGCATCCATGTCCTATACACACGCGCATACATACACAACTACACACACGCACACATACACTTACACACACACAAACACATACACACACGCATACATACAGACACCTACACATACACACACACAAAAACATACACACAACTACCCCACACATTCATGCCTGCACACAGACACAAACACATATGCCTGCACACACATACACATACCCCCCCCCCCACACATTCATACACACAACTACCCACACACTTATGCCAGCACACAGACACAAACACACATGTCTACACACACATACACATACCCCTACACACAAACACACATACCCCCGAAAATCCGGATTGTCCAGGTAATAAGCAACACACATTCTTAAATAAGCATACTTATCTAACTACTGCAGAACACAATGCTTTGTACTAAAACTACATAGTACCGTTTCTCGCAAATACTTCATCAATTATAGTTCGGTTGCGTTAGTGTCGGACTGACATTTCGAGTATGCCATTTTGTTTGCTAAATACTATACTTTATTGTACGTTCTATGCAGGAGTTGTATGTTTAATCAAAAAAATAACTCAAATATTTGGCGTCTTGATAGTTCTTTCTTGCAATCATAATTTAACATTACTTAAGTAAATATATTTTTTTTAACTCTACAAATTTGATCCGGATAAATCGAAGATCCAGCTAAACGGGGACCGGATCAACGAGGTTTACTGCACTCAAATAAATAAAAATTAAAAGGCAAAGTTTAAAATTCCAATAGAAAAATGCAACTTTACACGCAAAAAAAGTCACTCATTTACAAATACGTAGGTCAGTTAGCAAGTTAGTTGCATTACTTCGTAAATATGCTCTGTCTTAGGCTATTTTGATGACACTGTGCGGCAACACTTCCGACATGTACTTTTATCGTCTGACGTAGCGGCTTCCCCGAGGCAAATTTCGTTTTTCTGATAATCAGTCGCAAACATGTCACGACAGCTGAGAGTAGCGTCCAAATTGGAAATGCGTGCAGTGATTCGTTTTTTGGGGGCAAAAAGGTGCAACTGCACTGAAACTTATGGGTAGTTGCAGGAAGTGTGTGGTGAAAATGCAATGTCACGTCAAACTATCGTGATATACTGCAACGTGTATGAGAATGGACGTACAGATATTGACGACGCTGAGCGCGAGGGAAGACCAAGTTTGAGCGGGAAGTGTGGGATCACCCTCCTTGGCCGCCTAGACCTTTCACCTCCTGACTTGCATCTTTTTGGTCCAATGTCATAAAAACTTTCAAAGCAATGATACCATTTGAATGACGAAGTGAAAGCTGAAACTCAACAATGGTTATCAGACATTGGACTGAATTTTTTAGAGAAGGCATCGAAACACTTGTACCACGCCTCAACAAATGCTTAAATAATGGAGGTTGTTACGTTGAAAAGTTGATTTTGAATGAAACTATGAGATACCAATAAAGTTAATGCAAAATTTCAAACTTTTTTTGTTTTCTTGAACAGTGAAACTAACTTTTGACTGACTCTCGTTCTCCTGACTGTGTTCAAAGACAAGTAAATTTTAAAAAAAATAGTTTCTTTTTCTAGAATTACTTTCTTATTAAATTTAAAAACACAAAACAAAAAAAGCTCAGATTTTTTTTTAGTTCTGTTTTAGTTTCGTCCTGTCAAAGTACAGCTGTCCCTTAAAAACAAGCAAGAGTGAAGAATTTCAATCCCATCGGCCGAAATCAAATCGGGGAAGATTTCAGTTTTTTCGGAAAGAGTGAGAAGACATGGCTTTGCGGACATGGAAACACGGATTGGGATATCGCAAGATCCGCGAAGAATAGAATTTGTAATGGATTCGAAGGCACAATGGCCTCGGACGGAACGAGATCAATCGATAGGGTTCGAAAGAATAGATATTTTCTCGGAAGCATCGAAAAGACATCCATTCTCCTTCAACTACATTTTTTATTGGTTTCTCATGAAGTTTGAAGTAGAAGTGCATGTATTCTCGAGCACGCAGACGATATTTTTACAGCTATGTTTTCGAACAGTAGTATAGGTAAAAAATATAGTGCTGTCTAATAAGTAGAGCCCGGATCCTATGCACTAAAAATCACTAAAACATGCACTGAAAGGTACTTTTTCGCTAAACATGTGTTACTCTGTTTTGGCAACAATAGAAATTGCTTAAAACAATTGGAAATATCTGCAAGTACACGGCAACCCTAGAATTTGGAAACCGAATTTGTTGAGTGTCGTCAAATGCAAAATTCTTACTTTGTAATAGCCATTGAGAAGACATAAAATGGAGGGAGTGAAGACTTTCATTCAAGAAACCGACCCCAAGTCACGTGACAGATTTTAAAGCAAAGCATTGGAGAAAATCAGGTTTCTTTCGCTTGTTTCACGCAAAACATGCCAACCATTCGCCATTGTTGAGCCACGTGACTTGGGGTCTTTAGGTCAGCTTTTGCTAAGCCAATGATTGGAGTCGCTCCCACCATTTTAATTCCTGCTCTAAGATAATAGCTATAAATAAATTAAAATCGCCAAAAATGTAAACTGTGCTAACTCTGCACCTTACTTACTAAAAATACCTAAAATGCACTAATAATTTCAAGTGCATAGAAAATAGTTGTTAAAATGTCAAGTAAAATATGAACGCCCTTTCTATTTTTGACTTTTGTTATACAGTGTACCCTCGATTTAACTATTGTCAAAAGACTGGAAAAATTTTTCGTTAAATCAAGGATATCGTTAAATCGAGGATCATAGACATTCAATACAATCAAATCGGACCAGTGAAATGCATCGTTAAATTGAGGGAATAGAAAAATCAAAGTTATACAGTATGCGAATTTGCTCTTTAAATGGTTAAAACTACCAATTTTTGCCCGTTTTTCATATGTGATGGCTTAAAATAAGTGGTCTAAGGACCTTTTAGCTTCAAAATTGTCATCTTTCTGGAAAAAAATATATATTATGCATAATTTAATACTAAAAAAATTGATACCTTATTTATTACCATTATTTTATTACCATACGCAAAACATTTTTCAAGTTATTGTAAAAATGCGTAAACTTTCCCCATAGAGATTTATGTTAACACCAGCTGTTTAAGCCTCTTTTTCTCAGGTGCCGGTTTCTTGTTTTGCGTACGTGATATCTCAGAAAGTTTCTTATATATTTCCGTAAAACTTTTCATGCATGTTTGTCTGGTTTATTTTTATGATCTGAACTTACAAATTTTCACTAAAAATGAAAGTTAATATTAATTTTTAAAAAATATTTCCCCCAAATTTTGGAAAATTTTGATATTAAGTTATAAAATTTCAAAAAATAAATAAATAATTTAAAAAATAATAAATAAATTTAGGTTTAGATCATAAAAATAAACCAGACAAACATGCATGAAACGTTTTACAGAAATATATAAGAAACTTTCTGAGATATCACGCACGCAAAACAAGAAACCGGCACCTGAGAAAAAGAGAATTAATTAGCTACTGTTAACATATATATCTACGGGGAAAGGTTACGCATTTTTAGAATAAGTTGGAAAGCTTTTTGCGTATGGTAATAAATAAGGTAACAAATTGTTCAGAATTAAATTATGTATAACATTTATTTTTTCCAGAAAGTCGAAAATTTTGAAGGTTAAAAGTCTTTAGACCCCTTTAGGGGTCGGAGAGTTTATTTCAAAAATTTTAGGACACAATTTTGATAAAATTTTAGGACATTTTTAAAACTTAAATTCAATTTATAAGCTTGATTTTCGTAGTGGATAATAAAACGTTTCAAATTCAATCTTGAAAACTATAATAAAATGCATTCAATCTTTTATTTTTCACATTATGAAGCAGAAGTGTCCACATACCAGTAGGATAAATGTATGTCCAATTGTTTCTTTACTTGCCTTGTTGTTGTTTCATCAAGTTGAACTCAGTTAATACGAAATGTCAAAATTCCACGAATTTGTTCGTATTAGCCGTTTTTCGTAACAACCGTGAATGAGTGGTACTGTGAAAAAACGAAAGAATGCTTACCTATATTTAAAAAAATATCACCACAAATACACACATTTTAATCTAACTGTTAGTATATTCAGAAAAAAAAACATTTATTCCTTAGAAAAGAATGTTTTTGGAAAATATTGAAAAAGGAAGCTAATATCGACAATCGCGGAATAGGTTGTAATCCACAATGGAAGATGATCAATTTTATCTCTGAGTTAATTGAAAGGTCCACGGGTAACCAAATGTACAAGCTTTATTTTCTATCCAAAATATTTAATATTTTCTTCTCGATACAGAATGGGACTTCTACTACCTAAAAAAAATTTTGAAATTTTTTTAATAAAAGAAAATTGCATTATTCATTTACATTTTAAGTATAGAGGTCTGAAGTGTTTGTTCGGTTTAGCCGATACTTTCAATTTAATGTACGTATCATACGTGACATTTTTAATGTAATTAGATAGTAAACCAAACATAACGAGCGAAATATTCGTTTTAGCCGTGATTTCGTATTAAACGTGATCGTATTAAAAGAGTTCCACTGAATTTTCAAAGAATGAGGAAAAAATATCTTAATAAGGAGGGATTTAAAGCTCGGTGCAAGTCTGAAATTTTTTATGCACTTAACTTTTATCAGATAATTTGATACTTTTTGCTATCTCAGAACCATCAAAAATATCCCTGCAAATTACAGATAAGTCATTTAAAGATTTGAATGAATAAATTATTTTACGGCAACTATAGCTAAGAAAATCTCCGCTTTCGAAAATTTATCATGGAGTGAATTTGGAACAAAAGCTTTGGATTGCTTCATCATAATAAATTTGTTTTCAGTAGAAGAAGAACAAGGAATTAAAAATACAGTTTGATTTTTCAAGCTACTTGTCAACCTTTTATGTTTTGCCGCATCAGAATGACCCAATACCTGTGAAAATCCTTGTCTGTGTACAAACATAACAATATGCTTTAAATTCATCCTTCTCCGCAGCGCACGGCACCATATGCTGCTCTTGCATTCATTTCTGTCTGCTTTTTCCAACCACAAGGAAGATAATTTCATTTTCCGTGGCATTTTAATAAAGCAAATTATTATTTACATTTCTAAGGCAAAAAGTAAGTGACTAAATTTAAAAATTATATCTGCAAGAAATAATCCAATGCAAACTGACTCTTTGCACTGAACTAACTAATGCTCAAACTGAAGAACTAACTAATGCTCAAACCACAAACACAATATACGCACAATAAAAAGAAATATTACTTCCCACCTGGATGCAAATCATTTAAATTTTGCTCTAAATAATTTTTCTGAACGAAGTGTTTATATTTGGGTTCTAACTCAACACATTGTATTTATTTTTTTTTTTTTCAATTAGCTATGATACCTTTCACTCCCCCCCCCCCCCCCCTCTCTCTCTGGCACGGAACTGCAATTTTAGAGTAGGAGGGAATATTCCCCCCCCCCCCAGGTTCACATATTTTTTCATTTATTTTCAAAATCATCAGATCATATTCTTTTCCCCTAACTCTTTTTCTGCAAGATTTGCTGCACAGATATTTTGATTTTTTTATTGTTTTATTTTTATATATTTTTTGCAGAAGAGGAATGATTGCAAGAGTTACAAAGTATAGATAAAATTAACAGCTTCATATTGAGTATGTGTTTTGGGTAACTGCATCCCCCCTCCCCTCTTCCAGGAAAAAAGCAGCAGCAAAGGATTTTCTGTTTCTTTTTTAGAGAAAATTTCTTGGGGTCTAAAAAGTTGATTTTATCCTAAAATATAGGCACATCATCATGAAAAGTTTCATTTTTAGGTTGAATTTTATTTTTTAGCGTAAGTAGGGAATACATAATGAAAATTTTAGGACAAAACTCGAAATTTTAGGAATTTTCGGACAAAATTTGAAATTTTAGGATTTTTAGAACAAGTCCGACCCCTGCCCCTTTGTCTGTCGTCAGAATTAACTTTGAGCAAAGATAATTCACTCTTAAGTGCTGCTGGAAAACTGAGAATATGAGGGAAAGCAGTTCAGAAAAAGTTTCAGCGGAATGTGCCAACGAAACTCACAATCATTCGTTTAGTGAATAGGTGTAGAAGAGAACTACTTCGGATGTTAACAATCATCCATAGCCTCACACGAGAAAGGAAGTCACTGAAATGCCCCTTCGATCTCCTAGAAAATCTAATCTGCCAGCGGTTCGTGAGACAGTCGAGTGTCTATGGCATTTTTAACTGTGCCCAGTGGAAAAACTGATAAATTGTTCTTAAACCGTTGGAATGTATTGTGTCTTTTTTGGCAAACAACATTTTCCGTGTTTAATGAATTTCTCCAATAGACTTTCCCTTAAACTACCCTGATCCATCGTCGGCACATTTTAGAATTATTTTTTTCCTCCGTCAAGTAAATTCTTATACCTCACAACAACTCTGTTGAAATATCAAGACATTGTGACCAGTAGTTGAGAAATTGAGATTTTAACTATAACCACCCTGTATGTTAGCCCACTAGCGCAGCCACAACTTCCTGGTTGTTGGCCACTTTAAAACAATAGGGCCTACGCGGCATTTTTTCCTCAAGAAAACATTAGATCCCGTCTTGATTCAAGAATTTCAAACTACGATATTACGATGTAAACAGTCGCTCGCTGGTGACTATGTCGCAAGGACGGATCCAGAAAGTTTTCAAAGAGGGGGCAGTTGATTTTTTAATTGATATCTTACTGCGAATCTGGTTTATACATGCTTGCCCCTGGGAGAGAGATGATTTTCATCTAAAACAACTAAAATTTAGATATTTAGTCAAGGATATCCCGAAAGTATTCCTTTCCTTTTTTTTGTTGAGAGAGGTAGCTAAAATTGCATTTTAGAACTTCAATTTCGTAATAATTTCAGGGGAATGTTTCGTCCCCCCTCCCCTCTTGTTTTCTACTCCAAACATCATCGAAGGTCGGCGAGACTTGCGCTTTTTGAAACTTCGGCTCCGAAAAATTACCAGAGGCTAGTCGCTGAACCCATCCTTTCCTCTAACATTAGCCGAAATGTCTACAATCGTGTCTTTATGACTTACATTTCACAAAATCCCCTGGGGGAGGCTTCTTCCTAACATCGCCAAGGATAGTCCAAAATTGCTTTTTTGAATCTTCAATTTCAAAAAGTTTCTGTAGAAGATTCAAACCCTAATCCTTTTCTTAACATCATCAAAAAGGGCCTATACTTGCATTTCAGGTCTTCCATTTAGAAAAATTTCCAGTCCAGGGTCCCTCATGAGAGAGGCGATCGCCCTCATCGCCCCTCCCTTATATCCGTCTTTGCTATGTTGTAAAAATAACTAATGAGACGTTGAGCAAAAAACTAATTTCACCAAATCTTGAAAGATAAATGTTTGAGTTTAATATTGCAGTCGAACGCATTTAAAACAATCGCGAAGAAACACAATATTCGCTCGTTATAACCAAATGCTCGTAAAAAAACGGGTTAGTGACAAAAATTATAATACAGTGAGACCCCGATTTTACGTTTCTTAAGGTATTGTGTTTGAAAAAAACATAACATACGGGAAAACGTAAAATACGGGAGATACGAAAAAAGCAAAAATCAAATAGAAAAAAAACTAAAGAAACTAGTGAAAATGACTCTTGAAAAAGGATATCATCATAGATATTATTATCATTTCAGATCATTTCAACACATTTCACTAAGAATCCGGCAGTTTAGGTTGAAAACAGTCCGAAAAAGTGGATTGCTTATTAGTCATTGAGTTCAAAGCAAATACAGTATCTTCCAAGATTGAAACACTTTGCAAGTTTTTTTTTTCAGTTCTTTATGAGGAAGAAAATAGTCAAACTATTTGTAAGCTCTTCAATGCGATATTGAAAGAAGGTGCGGACTGTGCTTCCGGTTCTTCTTGTTCATCTTCATTGGTGGACGAAAAGTCCACGAGGTCGTTTACAGATGGAGTAGTAACATTCCTGTTTTCATACATTAACTTTCAACAACGTGGATTATTGTTTAAAAAGCACAAATGAAACTTATTGCTTATTTAAGAACATTTCTTTCTTTGTTTCATTTCCCAGGGAAATCGTAAAATGCGGGAAATTCATAAACAAACAACTTACAACCTGATAAGATAAATAAATACTTTTGTGCTGAACATTAAAGTAACGTAAAGTAACAACGTCTAAAGCCTTGGTTTCCTAGAAGCGAATCGCCGATCTTCGACGTCGCTCCTCGACGTAACGCTAAAATCAAAGTCAAGTGGATTCCGACGTGACCACTCAGAACGCCGAATTGGCTCGGGCGCGCATGAGCAGAAGAATCAAGTTTTCGCCTCGGCGAGGAACGACGCCGACGCTAAGCGTGTTCGCTTCTAGGAAACCAATGCTTAAAATGCACAAATTCGCAGATCTCTATGGATGAAAAGACATGCTCACTACGTTTTGCATTGAAAAAGTCGTTTTCTGAAACGCCGAAATTTGTGCTTTTTAGATGTTGTTACTTTAACTTTCAACCTGGTTTAAATTAGCATTTATAGTATATGGAAAAAATGGTACTTGATGGAAAAACGTGAAATGCGGGGAAAGCGTAGATTCGAGGGACGTAAAATCGGGGTTTCCCTGAAACTCATACATACATCTTTTAGATTTTTTTTTTAAGCTTCCGTACAGCGTCATAGAAGTTGATTTACTCGCTCTGAACAGAATTTTTGCATCTGTCTCCCGCTACCGTTTTCGGAGAAATAGTTATGGCTCGGATCACCAATTAAAATGTTTTTATAGTTATCTGCCAAAAACTAGTTTTGACGATGGGAATTTTTGAAAGTGAAATCGCGCTTAAAGTCTTTATTTAAAAGTCTGTTTACCTTATAACTTTTTAAAACAATTGGTGGTATTGTGGACACCGTTAAATTGAATCAGTGCTTAATTGAATTAACCGCTTTAATGAATCAAATTATCAAAAACAGAGCAAAATCTAGCTTTATTGAATTAGCCGCTTTATTCAATCAGCGGCTTAGTGGAATGAAAACTGTTTAGAACAAACGGGATTCAAATGAGCGGCGAAAACTGTATTTCAATTAAATAGTTTGTTGCTATTTCTATTTTAAAAACCAGTTTTCAAAAAAAAAAAATTAATTTGAATTTTGACATCTTGAATTCAAATTATGTTTTTCGCAATCACGAGTGTGTGTGTGTATGTATGTAGGCGTGTGTGTTTGTATGTAGGGGTATGTGTATGTAGGCATGTGTGTTAGTCTGTGTGCAGGCATGAGTGTGTGGGTAGTTGAGTGTATGAGTGTTTGAGTGCGTGGGGGCGGGGTATGTGTATAAAGGCGTATGTGTTTGTGTCTGTATGCATGCATGAATATGTGAATAGTTGTGTGTATGTGTTTGTGTCTGTATGCGTGTGTGTATGTGTAGGTGTCTGTATGTATGCGTGCATGTATGTGTTTGTGTATGTGTGAAGGTGTATGTATGTGTTTGTGTATGTGTGAAGGTGTATGTATGTGTTTGTGTGTGTGTGTATATATGTATGCGCGTGTGGGTAAAACATGGATGCAACCTGGAGACGGCTTTCGCTATACGAGCAGCATCGTGAGGCGGCCGGTCGACGGTGATGCTGCAAAGGGTGCTGGCGGGAAAATAAAAAGATAGCACATCAAAACAGTCAAATGAAAGCAATAAGCAATCGTGACTGCTCAAAAAATTTTATTTATTTATTTATTTATTTTCTTTTCTTTTTTTTTTTTTTTTTTGATGTAAGAAAAGCAGTACAGAATTTCGTTTTTCACCCTTCCATCGGAAACAACGTAAAAAGCTATCTAAAAAAAAAGTGCCATAAAATTCAAAGCCATTTTCTTCACAACATCCTTTGTGTACCATTAGAAAATATTTGAACTTACTCGAAAATGCCTACCTCGTTCACTAAATACGGGGCATTTTATTCAAAAGACTCCCTCAAATGACTCTACCATAAAATCTTTTTTCCAAAAAAAAAAAAAAAAAAAAAGAAAAGAAATTACGCCCTCATTTTAAGTCAAAGAAATAACAATGAAAAGCGAAAAAAGCTCATTAAGCAAATTGCAATTAAATCTCGAATTATTTATTCTACCCGTATTATCTAATAGAAAAAATGGGAAAGACAATTTCAAGTTACAATTACAGTTAAAATGGTGAGTGGAGCAAGGAGTAAGTAGCTGTAATAATGCACGCCATTGTTCAAGTCGGCTTATTGTATACTTTAGAGGTGCTCGAGAAACTTTTTTCGGGCTAATAGCGCATTAAACTCCTGGCGCTAATGGGGGTTATTTGAGCGGAATGTGTTTATGGCTTTGTTTCAAATTTCCTTTACCGCGTTAAAAGAATTGTTCAAATCTTAAAATTTGCGAACATCGTTATTGTCTTTGATGTTGAAGAAATACATTTGTGTAAGGAAGTGAATTTTGAAAAAAAAAAAAACTCCAAGAAATGTTCGAAAATAAACTCACAAATTTTCACTATTTGTACCGATTGGTCGCGCGCGCGAATACCTAATAGCTACGTCTCTTTTATTTCTTTTTTTGTTTTTTCGAACACAGGGACAACATTGAGATAAGGATTTTCTATTGTTTCTTACAAGGGGCTGTTCACAAATTGCATGCTTCCTTTTCAATACTTTGCAGGTTTCTTTTTCTACAAAGTAAATGACAAGCGTACGATAACCAAGCGTCTAAAACAGGAATCGGCAACTCAGGTCCGCATTTGGGTGATCAAGGGAGCGCGACCCCCCCCCCCCCCCCGCCTGGATTTAGAAACAACATTCAGACTGCATCCGTACAGTACGTGAGCTCCGCCTTTTTTCTCCCCAAAACCAGTTTTTGATCGGCGTTGCCATGACAGCAAGCCGTATTGTACGGGACCCGTCGACGGGACGAGAAGCCAGATATCTGACGGCAGACGTCCGTCGAGTTGGGAGTCGCATTTCATTGGTCTCCACGAGATGAGTGCGCTCTCTCTATTGGGTGAGAGTACTGACGTGTGCTTTTCTAGCGTTCGCAAAGTATGAATGCTTCTCCCTTTTCGGAAAACGTAAGTCTGTCCGCTTTACGTGGCGAACGTGATGTGCGGACGCTGTCTGAATTATGCTTAAGTCTTGTGACCACATACAGTCCACATCGTACATCTCCCACTGAAAAAAAAGGAAGGAGGGGGAAATAATCAATAAAAATTAATCGAAATAAAGATATATTTTTTGATTTAGAAAATACTTGTTTTTAAGATGAATTTTCCCCCCTCTTTATTACATAAAAGATAATTAATATAGAAGGAAAATTGTTGTGCTATTTATTTTTTTTTTTTTTTGGTTACACCCTAACCATCCCAGATAACCTTTCTTTTTAGCAGTGAACCTCACTCTTTCAGAAAGATTGCGTTTTGCTGACCTAAAACAAGACGCTTAAAAGACGCACTGCCACGTTGACACATGAAGATAATTTCTTATGGTTAACTAGCTCAAGTTAATTGAATTTGAATGTGATTCGAAATTTTAGGAGTGGTGAGAAGGTGAAATTGAATATAAAATTTTTCTTTGATGCATAGTATATAATTTTGTTGAATAATACTTTTATAAAAAGATCTAAAATGTTAAGTTTTGGTTCCGAGGAGGGGAACCCAGACTCATGATCGGAGAATCGCGTGGTTGATGCCCGACGCGACGGCAGAAAAACTCGCTGAGTACCTACTGACTAAATCAATAGTAGGCTGGAGGAAATTTACAACCTGTCCCACCTCTTATCAAAAATGTGAAAGAAGAGATGATTGGTGACGCCATCTCACGGTGGTTAAGTCAATTACCGTAAAACTATGTTAGGGAAAATGATGGCCCACCAACTAGGATCCATTTGCAAAAGACCATCAATTTTGTGGCATTGAAAGGGACAACGCTGAAATGGCAACCGTCTTATTTGAAAGTAAAGAAGCATTTAAAATGAATTTGACGAAATAAAATTAAATATGAAGTTTTCAATTTCAAGAAGTTTGAAAACACAGACCAGAAAAAATTGTATAAAAGAAATACAAACAATTTGGGAAAGAAATTCAATCTCCTGTCGAAAGGGAACCGTTTGGGTTTGTCATCCGGAAATCATCAGTCGAAGGATATCTGTATTTACCTATGGAATAACATTCCTTTCCACACAGGTTGTGGGGGTAATTGTATCCATGCCAACAATATTGAAACTTTGGAAAGAACAGCGAGAAATCTCGATCTTAATCCGCTGGGATTTTTTGGGTTGTTGAATGAAGTCCCCCATCGTGAAAGATAATATTTTCCATCAGAAATACTGAGATCAGATACTCGAATTGAATGCTGCAATATTACTCTTAAAAACAAAGATATTTTAAACCTTTAAAATCAATGAAGGATTCACATGCTGTTAGAAACTGGAGACGTTAATTATTTTTCAAATCTCTGCGCACTTTAACATTTTGTTTCTTCATTCTTTTTTTGTGTATTTTTAGTTTTTGCTTTAAAATTCCTCCGGAAAAATAGCACTTCTTGCTTATAGCTTGTATAACTTTTACGTTTAATGAGTGCTCCTATTGTCGCTCTGATACGTTTGAGCTTGACCCTGACAACTTTTGCTTCTTTTTGGTGGGTTCAGCGGAAAAGGAAAGCGTCATTGGCGCTGATCTGAGTTGGAATGCATTTGCAAAACTTCTACGACAGCAACTCAACTCAAATCAGCACCCATCAGCATTTTTTATTGTCCGAAAAAAAAAGTAAACATTGTCAAAGTTAAGATTCAACTCCCACCAAGAACAAGGTAGCCACACTATAATTTTCAAAATTTCAACCTATCTATAAAACTCTCAATATTGCTCACTTGAAAGACTTTAATGCACGTAAATACATTATGTATTATACCCCCCCCCATATGCTTCAAATATGTACTTATTAATCGTATAAACTTTTTACTAAATATTACGCCTAATTAACTTTTATTCTTTTATTACCGATTGATCTGCTAGCTTTGCTGGACATTTTCTATCGATAGTGCTAAGGTACCCATCATCTTTTCCCAATAGTAATAGCGAATCCCCTCAAATACTACGGAACATCCCTCGTCCCCCAAAACGACACCACGCAAAGAAGAAACCCCTAATAAAATCCTTTAGATGGGTAGTGGTCGCTCCGAGAAACCACCACTTTATTGTTACGCGTTCGGGGCAACTTCACACTTTCCTTGAATGACGACACAGAGAAAATCACTGGAGATTTATTCACAACTATGTACAAGAAATATCGTTAACAACTGATAAACTCACCATAGCAATTAGGCAAATATCAATTAACACCGTATACTCAATGATGGCACACGTATTTATATCTAAATACGCAAAAACACAGCGAAATGCCTCACAATAAACAGAGGAACGCTCAGACGAATCTCAGACAGCTAAAAACATAACTGACTGTCCTTCAAATGCCACTCGGCTTTTTATACTGCTTTGGAAAGTCCGACAAAATTCGAAATGCTTCTCGTATTTTCTTTTTATTCCATTTACAAATCTTATCATTCAGAAATGGGGGGAGCGTATACTTCAGTCGAAAGTTAGGGGGTTGTATATACATTACAAGAAGCTATTTACAAGTTACGTTACTAAGATAATTTTAGATGCAAAATAATGGAACAAACGCCTAATTTTGCCAGATTACAACAAATTAATCACAAAAATAATTACTATTTACAGAATTTGTAGCATTATTTTAAAAATTCTCTTTTCCCCAAATTTTTGAAATCAAAATCACTTGATTCCTTTTCTTTCAACTTTAATAAACAATAGATGTCAGTACAGCAAAAGTATCCTTTTCCGTCGACTCAAATTCTTGTTAAAATCATTCCAAGTTTTGAAAACAAAGATTTGGTTTTTAAAAAAAGATTTTGAACCATTTAATGAGTGCTAAAGCAGTCGATCATTTTCCTGCATTTTCCCTGAGGTATTCAATCATTCTATTCCCTGAGGTATTCATCTAAAAAATTAAAACTCATTCTTGCATACATAAACACGTTTTTTTCTCTGCCCTGGTGGACGGTGTGAACAAACTGAGACATCATCCGCTGGCGAAAGTAATTCACAAACATTTTTTTTTAAAACTACAATCTAGATGATCAAGTTTACACACTCATAGGGTTTTTTCATTATATTTATAAAAATCGAATGACTCACCTTCAACGACTTCAAGTTTCAAGGTCTCAGTATGCGTCAAAACCCTCCACCCATCCCCTCACAAGCCGTAACCGTCGTAAAAGGCATTCTTCATTTCTCCTAAACGAATTTCAGAACTAAAAATTTACAAAATTTCCCCCTTTTTACCCCATTTAGAAAGTTAGCTCTAATGCTCCATAATTTCTACCTAAATGATAAAACATATTCTACATTCGTCTATAATTACTCGCCTTCAATCGTTTCTTCCTAAAATAACGTTTTTCAACCGATTTCTAGAAATGTGTCGAAAAAACACAAACATGAAAAACGAAAGCAAAAACTAAATACAATGCTACAATGTAAACTTCGATCTGTACAAACCCTAGACTGTAAGTTGACGTCGAGCCCATTAAACAATGATGAGCACATTACGGTGGTCATTTCTTCCACGCCCGTTTACAATTCTAACTGTAATCGTAGCTGAACGAGAATGAATCGGTGCGGCTTTAATTGCAATTTAGCTAACGATGGTGTTCTCTTCTTATTAGGTGTTGGTTCAGTGATATTAAAAATTGGGTTTCAAAGGGACTGGTAATTACATTGTCTTTTTGCAGGAGATAGAAGTAACTTCAAGTAATAAACCAAATATATATTTGCCAATATAGCCTCCTGTTGGGTAGTTTAAGGAATATTTCGGTTTCCATCTTACGTATGCTGTTGTTGTTTTTTGGAAGCTAGGCTGGCAATTTGGGTATGCGCTGCTTCACTTTTCCAACTGTACGTAATTTAGTGTGAAGTTCGACTTCTACAGTACACACATGTCATAAAGACCTGTTTATAGAGTAGGCAACCATTCACACACAACATCACATTCACACAAAGAAAGGACAAGGACAGGAGAAAAGAAGAGTACATCCATGCCCGAGCCGAAATTCGACCCCAGGACCTCCCCATCATCTAAACGTATGCTCCTGCAGTTTGAATTGAATAAATACTTTTGTAACTAGGACCAAATTCGCTGTAAAATTACACACACGTGTTTTTGAGTAACAGGAAATTCTTTTTCCAATACAAAAGAAGTGAGTTTTAGGATGAAAAGACATCTGACAAAAAATTTGAAACCCTGGAAAAACGAGTACGCCGTTTTCCTGCAAATATGGACCTGTTTACGCTGTTTCCTATTCTTTCACTTCTTATACAAGCATAATTTTTTTTTTTTTTTTTTTACAAATCACGACTTCTAAACGTCTGACTTAAATGCCTTGTGATGATGTTATGTGTTATTGGGAGTCCTAAAATCAAGAAAGTTGCACACTTACCAAATTAAAGATCAGAGAATTATTGCCTATTTGGGAAATGCTTAATCCTTTCCAGTGAATTTTCTCTAAAGGTAAAATAAATTTAATTAATGAAAATATTACCCCATATGGGTTAATTATGGGCCACATCATACTTTCTTAAGCATTGGTTTCCTAGGAGCGAATCGCCGACCTTCGGCGTCGCTTATCGCCCAGAGGAAAAGTTGATTCTTCTGCGCACGCGCGCCCCGAGCGAAATCGACGTTGTGAGTGGCCACGTCGGAATCACTTGACTTTGGATTTCAGCGTCACGCCGAGTTGCAACGCCAAAGCTCGGTGATTTCGCTTCTAGGAAACCACGGCTTTAGTATACTAGAAAATCGCCCGTCAAGGTATGACGAGGAGAAATTGCTTCCACATTTGAACGAAGCAATTGCCTGTTTGCCTGTTTGGGGATATTTTGATTGTTGAAACTGTAACCCACACTCCAGTGGATTAACCCTAAACTCCAGTAGATAGCCTTCATTGTTGACCGTTTTTTCGTTTCTTCATTCCCATGAAAGGACACAATCCTACCAGTCGGACTCACACCAGTAAAAACAGTTTAATTACCGGATTCAGTTAAGCCTTGTCAAAATAAAGCATTTCCCTGCATATCAAACATTACCAAAAAATATTATCAAATTATCATGACGTGTGGCGCGAGTTTTATTATTGACGACGTCAGGAGCATTACTCGATCATTGGTTATTATATACATATGAGGATTTCATTTCAAAAGAAATTGTAGGCTACCTCTGCTACCAAGGTTGTAAATATCAATTTTCTATTTTTTACTTTATCAGTTTTTTTTTTTTTTTTTTACTTTACTGCTGCCAAAGATATAATTATTGGTTTTAATTTTACTTTAATGATATTTCTTACTTTACTAGAAAATCACCCGTCAAGGTACGACGGGTGAAAATTGCTTCTACATTTGAACGAAGCAATTGGTGATAATTTTTATAGTGAAAATTTAAACCCTAACTCCAGTGGGATTAATCCTAAGCCCCAATTGATAGCGTTCATTGCTGACCTTTTTTTCATTTCTTCATTCTCTTAAAATGAGTCTAATCAGTAAAAACAGTTAAGTTACCGGATCCAGTTCAGCCTTGTCAAAAATAAAGCATTTCCCTTCATGTCAAACATTGTCAAAAAATATTATCAAATTATCATGCCTTGGTGCGTTTCATTGTTGATGACGTCAGGAGCGTTACTCGATCAATGAATTCGCTATTATATTTTTGAGGATTGCTATTTTTTCTCTTATCAGTTTCTCTATTCTTTACTTTACTGCTCTCAATAATATCAGTTTTCTATTTTTTATATCCTCGCGATATTTGGGGGGGGGGGGGTAGCCCTTTACCTCAGGGGGGTGGGTACCCCTGGACTTTTGATCTTTCTAATGAAAAATGCCAATGCAATTCGTGCAAAATTCTTTAAATGACATATGAAAGCCAACGGCTAAAAATGAAATCAAATCTCTCAGCTTTCACATGAAAGCTATTTTAACGCCCGATGCGCCATCTGTGAGCGATAACAAAAAAGAACGCTAGTATGATTGATAGCGAATTGGATGCTCGTCAAACCATTCTTTGTTCTTCCAGCGAAACTTTTGAATATCAAACGAAAAAGAAATATTTTTTTCCTTAATATACGCTCTCTGTGTCCCCTACAGCTCTATAGTGTGGACATCGAAAGCAAATAACTGTTCAGTTTTCAGGGAGAAAAGGAATTCGCATTTCTTCAACTTCGGAATGTGTCAGTCCTTTTCTATTTTGCTAGAAACAGGAAATGAAAAATCTAAAAGAGATGGAATTAAGAACAATAAACCTGCGCATCGAAAAAATCGCTTGAGTTTTTTAATATAATCAAACTTTTTTTTTTCTAGCTGGTTGGTGAATGCGAAGGTTCGGTTCCGTCTGGTAACAATGAAAGAAGTACTTGATTTGCTATTTAAAAAATAAAAAACAGACGATAAAAATTGAGCCGAACAGAAAAAAAAAAACCGTGAACGATTTTTGTTGTACTAGAGGAAGAAGGGGGGGGGGGGACAGACGTTGTTGAAAAAAAAGAAAAAGGCACTCCCCCGGGAGTGCCGGCAGAAGTGAAAACTTGAGCAATTGCGTCTGTATTTTTTGAGTCGTCAGGAAAATATTTTTTTACTCGTCAGGAAAGATCCAGCAGGAAATCCTTTTAATGAAATGTTTTTTCATTCACTCTGTTATAACCTACTACTACTACAAAAATTATATTACAATTTTCATGCAATGCGCTATTGTTCATGAAAAATAATGCATATTGTTTTTAGGAGGGTCAGTCAAAAAGGTTAGTTGCACTGCTCTAGAAAACAAAAAAAGATAGAAATTTTGCCAATAACTTTATTAATATCTTAAAGTTCCATTCAAAATCTACTTTTCAACGTAAACCACCCTCCGTTATTTAAGCATTTGTCGAGGCGTGGCACAAGTTTTTCGATGCCTTCTGCAAAGAAACCCCGTCCAATGTCTAATAACCATTGCTGGGTTTGCAGCTCTCACTTCGTCAGCCGATGGTATCGTCTCTTTGAAAGTTGTTGTGTCATTGGAACAAAAAACATGGAGAGTCATCAGGTGAAAGGTTTAGGCAGCTAAGGAGTGTGATCCCACACTTCCCAACCAAACTTGGTCTTCCCTCGCGCTCAGCGTCGTAAATGTCTGTACGTCCCATTCTCATACACGTTGCAGCATTTCACGATGGCTTAACGTGACATTGCATTTTCACCATTTTAGTCACCATTTTATGGTGCTCATTTTAGTTACAGTTCCACCTTTTGCCCACAAAAACCGAATCACTGCACGCATTTCCAATTTGAACGCTACTTGTCGCTTTCGTGACATGTTCGCGACTGACTATTAGAAAACTTAACTTGCCTTGGGTAGAGTCACTCCTATATATAGGGGTCTTAGACTCGGGGAAGCCACTACGTCACGAGATAAAGATACATGTCTGAAGTGTTGCCACACATTGTCATCAAAATAGTCTTAGATGGAATATATTTACGAAGTACTGTAAACTAACCTTCTGACTGACCTATGTACATACAAAAATTGCAATCCATTGCAATAAAACGTAAATTTACAAATACATGAAATATGAAATTTAGTTAATTGGTATCCTTTGAAATTACTACCGATGAAACAAATGAATTTTCCATCCACAATTTCAAAACTCTTTCATCATCATCATGATTATCATTATATTCCAAAACTGATACTATATATTTATGGTAACTAAAATAGGAAGCGCACAAATTTTGATTCGAATATATTTAAATATCTTTATAATGACTGCATCAGTTGCAAGACATAAAAATTCCACTACTTACTGCTTTACAAATTGTAACAAACATTACGCGAGGAGAGGGGGGGGGGTAGAAAAAAAGTCTTCAATATATTTCTGACACTATTCTTGCTTATTCTTATGCAAAACCGACCCCCTAAAGCTACCGTTTTTTCTCAAATACGTCCCCTCTTTTTAAAAAATGACATCCCCCATTTTTTCCCGTTTTCGAGAGTTCCCAAAAACCATTATTTTTACTTGGGGGTATTTTTTTTTTTTACCGTTGACATTCTTCTGAGGAGCTAAAGAGGTGAAAAGTTTCAAAACAGGAACATTTATAGCAAATAGGGAGAATCAAGGAAGCATTCCCAAAAACTGTTCAAAAAATCTTCAGAACGCTTTTTTTTCCCCTGGGGGAATCTTCTGCAATTTTTCGGTGTAAACCACAGTATTGAACTTATCACGATAATCCACCATGTATAAAAAACATCTTCACGCTACAAACTGTTTCGTTTTTTTTTTTATTTTTTTTTAATTTCTGAAAAATCGCATGTTGCGTACAAGTCGTACCGCAGATCTTCCAAAACTTCCCGTGTTATTTATATTTATTCAAATTGCATTCACAGATGCAGTTAAGATTGAAAATGAAATTAATTTTCTTTATAATGTAGTACAGGGGTACCCACCTTAGGAGGGAGGGGGGGAATGGCGCAAACTGCGCCATTGAAATTTTTTAGAGGGGTTGTTTTTGAGAGGTATTTTTTACTTTTGAGGTTCTCTTGCTTTGGGGGGAGGGGGGTCACGACATTTAGAGGGGAATGCACCCTTGTTCTTAGGGGGTGGGCACCCCTGAATATAGTTTTAATGTATTTTGTGTTTCTGGAGATGCATCGCCCCCATTACTATATCAAGAAGTTATAAACAATGGGCGATGCATCCCCAGAAATAGGGGTGCGACATCGATGCTTTTGTTAAAACATCGATGCTTTTAACATTGATGTTTTACTTTCGATGTTTTTGAAGCATCAATGTTTTGGTTTCGATGTTGGTGTTTTTGTATTTTAATTTAAAATTATAATGAAATTTGCTCTCCAATTTTCTCGCTAGGTAAAAAAGTTTACTTAAGGAATTGCTCAAAAAAAAAAAATCATTTATTCGCCCACATTTTATAAGATCAATTTTTATGTGTAGAGGATTAAGATCACTACAAGATGGTAGAAGATAACTGGAGTGTGGGGAAGAGCTCAAAGCTATTTTAAGAACTCGAAACAGGTAGTCGGGGGCCAGAACTTGCGGTTTATTTCAAGGCTCCAGTTCTTAAACTGATGGAAAATCCTATAGATTAGTATGGTGAAAATTATAACTTTAAAAGTTCAGGACTGGTAAAAGTTGCTTTAAAGTATTTGACAGTGATGGCAACTTCTGTCCCCATCGGAAAGGATTTTTTCTCTGACTGGTGGGATATTCAGCGAAAAGAGAAATGCTCTTCTGGGGAACAAAGTAAACAAACTTCTTTTTCTCTTGACTGTCAACACCAAATATTGGGGGTTACTTATCGACTTCCCAGCAACTCCCTCTATTACTTACAATTTGAGTTTACTTATGCAGCACTAACAATGCAACACATATTTCTTGCTCTGTTAGAATTAATTTTGCATTTTTTAATATAATTTGCACAACTTTTTTCTCATCATTCAACTGACGGTAAGTGCTATATGATACATTTTTTCTTAGATTCTTTTTTGAGGTAGATTTACTTTTAGTTTCATGCAGTTTGGAAATATTTCCTTATTACTATAACTAGTTTGTATTAATCGTAGCATGTCTTATTATCGTGTTTTGTCCGATAATAGTACTAAGATGTTGCGAAATTTTTTCTATTAAATTGCATTCAAGATTGTAGGTTCATTGTTTTTCAATATATTCATCGGGAATGTACTCTTTTGTATTGCTTTAATTAACACACATATATATACATACATATATTTTTTAATATGGAAATTTCTGAAACCATAGCTATAATTTGTCAAATCGACGCAATGGGCAAAAGAATTCACTGATCCATTAAGAAACATGTGTTAGAAATAATCATATATGTAAGTCTGTAATGTAGCATATTAAAAAATGTATGTTATATATTGATAAAAAGATCGATGTTTTTAAAACATTGATGTTTGAGAACATCGATGTTTTTTGGTCGATGGATCAAACCATCGATGTTTTAATTTCTTACTTCGATGTTTTGCCATCGATGTCGCACTTCTACGCAGAAGTATAAATGTAGGGGAGACCGGGGTTAGTTGTGCCAGGAAACAAGTTATGCCATCGAGCCTCCTGATTGAGCCAATAGGTTTCAACACCTGTCGCGACATTTTAGCTTATGTTCGACGAGCACGAACGGTAGCGACCGGTTGGTTAATCGCGTGACAACAATGACGTCAGTGGTAACTTACCGGTTGTTCACGAAGCAATGCTTCATCGAACGCTTTCGGTTGATCCACCGGTTACTTGCGCAGACATGGAGCAAACGAATAAACACGCATGTGAAAAAATACTTAAAATTAGTCAAAAATGTCACGTGGTTCCATCAACCAATCAACCAGCTTAAGTTGCGGTTGACCGGTAGATCGACCGGTGAGGCTCATAGAAAGACATCTGAAGCAACCAGTTAACCGGTAGCTCTCAAGAACGCTGCGGTTAGCAACCGGTTACTCGCCGGTCGACCGGTGAGGTTCGTTGAACGCAAGCTGAGTGAGCAGGTTGATAGTCTCATTGTCTTGTGTAAGTTTGGAGATATAGTGTTGAACTTGTTTTCAACACACAAATGTTTATCGTGTTTTTCTCCAGCGAAAGTAAATTTTGTGACCTGCATTGGAATTGTCATTGCCACTAAAGATACTGAGGTGTGAAAACTTTTCAACATTATTTAAATACCTGTGTTTCGAACTGCTATTCTATGCAACTTCATTTGTTGATTATGATAATGTTTCGGAAACTATTGAGTAAAAGTTCAAAATGGCGTAACACGGGGCCAGTTGTGACAAAGTTAAGGAGGCACGTTGTGACAGTGTCATTACTTGCCCGGTCCGTTTTATCCGTCAGAGATTAGAGCGGCGATGACCAAAAATGATAGTGAAAATAATAAATGTGATGCTGTTACCAAACCCAGCACTTCAGCAATAAATTTTGCCTGTGATAGTTAAGAATTCAGATCAGTCTTCAGAAGTGAGAAATGTCATTGAATTAGATGAGTCTATTTCAGTTGACATTAGCATTGTGACAGCGGTACGTTTTATAGAAAAAAGACGGCCATATAAAAACTGAAAATCGAAGGTGCAAGCACTCCGCTCGTAAATGTTTTAAAACCTGACATTTTAGCAATCGCACCTAAAGAGAAAATTCGAGCAGAACAAAGAGCAAGACAACGCAAGAAACAAATTGAAGAAAAAAAAACAAAATTTAAACTGTACGGAAATGCCAAAAAAAAACTACACAAATTTACGCCAACGTTATTAAAAAAAATTGAAGAAGAAAGATTCGGATAGCTCTGAAGATGATAAAAATTGTTTATGTCCAGTTTTCTTAGAGCAATGCAAAGTTTCTAGACCCGTAGAAGACTGGGTCAATGCATGGCAATTAAAAACTGGTCAAAAAATGTACCAAAAAAGAAACCTGCTTTTATTTGCGTTAACATCACATTAGATGTTGAAAACAAGCGATGATAATGAGTGATTATAAAATTAGTTAGGCCAGTAGGATATGGACCTACGCATTGAAAGAATTACATAACCAAAACCGAGTCCAAAGATTAATATGGCCAAAAATTAGTGTTGGTCTACGTTTTAGCTTTCCTGATTAATAGTTTTTTTAATGTGTCCCAAAAATTTTTTGTACAAGTGTTAATAATTTAACTATTTTATTTTCATTTCGTTTAAAGTGTTATTCAAAACATAAAGTTGTTCTTTTTTTGTGTTAAGATCTTTATAAATAAAAATTGTTTTCGTTCGTAACCTAAAACTATTCCATTTAATTGCATTTCATACATTATTTGTACACGTTACAACGTATTTGTACGCGTTTTTTTTGTGTGTCACAACATGCCTCAAGCTTGTCACTACTAGCCCCCGCTACGGAGAAAGTTGGGACTAATTTAGGCTACGCAAAGTCCCATTTTATGGAATGAAAAACGTTTCAAATGTTGATAATTGTTTTATAAATATGTTGCTCAAGGTTTTACTCCAATAATATGATGCATTCAATGTATCACGTCAGTTCAAACCTTACGGTAATATCAAAAATGTCACTACTAGCCCCGGTCTCCCCTACATTAATGCTATAATATAAACATATTTAATTTCATTTTTAATCTTAATGATATCTGTGAATGTAACTTGAATGAATATAAATAACACGGGAAGTTTATTTTCTGAAGATCTGCGGTGCGGCTCGTATACAAGTCTTTCCAAAAAACATTTAAAAAAAAAACTCCATCGTGAAAAAGTTTGCCACATGACGCTCATAGGAGTGGAGTCTGATACTCTGGTTTTACACCGAAAAATAACAGAAAAAATTGTAAAACGAACCCCCTAGAAAAAAAAAAAAACAATGATATTTTGAATAGTTTAGGGGTGAATAGTTAGGGGTTATTCAAAATTTTTAAACTATTCAAAATTTGATTCTTCCCACTTGATATAAATGTATACTTTTCAACTTGTCACCTGTCTAGCCGGGGCCGTATACAAGGGGGGGGGGGTCTTAGGGCTCAATCCCCCCCCCCAAACTTTCGGTTCGACATTTAAATGTTCGTTTATATTTAAAAAATGTCCAAAAAATATTGTTCCAAAATTCAAATTTCTTTCATATGTATAGTAATTGCATAAAACGCTTCCATAATAGATAACCCGATGGACTTGAACATTAGCACAAAAAGCGCAAAGCTCCGCATGAAACTTTTTAAAACCTTCCCCGAAATTATTTTTTTGGTTACGGCCCTGTGTCTAGCCCTTCGGAAGAGAATTTAATGAGTAATCGGCTCTTCCAAATAAAAATAAGGGTTGTAAAAACTATCAAAAAGAAAAAAAAAAAGAAAAAAAACGGGGGGGGGGAGGAGTGGGACGTGGTGTTGGAAAGCAGTGGGTCATATTCAGATTCAGGGGGTCATACTCATATACATAATAGCCAATAATCGAGTAACGCTCCTGGACGTCATCAACAATGAAACTCACGCCACGGCATGATAATTTGATAACGTGTTTTGGTAATGTTTAAAATGCAGGGAAAGGCTTTATTATGACAAGGCTGAACTGGATCTGGAACTTAACTGTTTTACTGGTAAGATTGAGCCCTTTCAGGGGAATGAAGAAATGAAAAAGTGGTCAACAATGAACGCTATCTACTGGAGTTTAGGGTTCATCCACTGGAGTTAGGGTTACAATTTCAAACTATCATAATATCGCCAAACAGGCCATTGCTTCGTTCAAATGTAGAAGCAATTTTCCCCTGTCATACCTTGACGGGCAATTTCCTAGTTTTAAATAAGAATCAGCAAAAAAGCAAGAATGGTGTCAGAAGCATATTCAAGGTCACGTATTTGCAGTTAAATGTTCAAAACCGTACAGCCGCGTTTAAAGCACGCGTTTTTAAACAAAACGCTTAATGAAACAAAACTTATCTCTAAATTTTGCTCAGATAATAAAATAAAAGTACTGTAACGGATTCGCTGCGGCTTCCAACTTTCTCGAAAGGATGGCACAGTTCCTTGATTAAAAATACAGGAAATTTATTTACACTATGTACAGGAAAGAGCGTCAACAACTGCTAAATTAATCATCAGCAATTAAACCAATATCACTCAACACCGTAAAACTCGACGTTTACACACGTATTTACTTCCAAATACGAAAACAACACAGCGAAATGCCTCGCAATAAAAACAGAGCAAAAATGCTCTCAGTTCGAAATATCAATCAAAAACTAATTCTTTATCCAACGTAACCGTTTATATAACACCGAAAAGAGAGCTCTCAAATATTCCAGAAAATGCTACAACGTTCTACAACTACACTTCCATTGATAAAATCAGTGAATGAAATAAGAAAAAAAAAGAATAGGGGGTTGTATACTTTAGCCATATGTTAAGGGGTTGTATATTCATTACGGGAAACTATTCACAGGCTACGTTACTACAATAATTACTATTTACAGGATTTGTAACAGTACTATCTAACGTATCATTCTATGGAAAGTAAACGTATCAGTCTCCGGAAGCTTTCAAAATAAACTTTAAAAACGAGGTGATGTGTGCCTCACATGACTTCCTTTTACTCCAATTTAATGTAATTTTCCCATTATTGGTAATTTCAATGTGATTCAATAGTTTACTCTCCAAATATCACCAACAGTGGCTAAATTAAAACCTGATTTTTAAAAAAAAAATCGCCAAACTTGTCGCCAACTTGGAGACCAAAAGACTGGCGATATACCGCCAAGTGTCCGCCAAATTGTAACACCACTTAAGTTTACATCGAAATTAACAATAATTTCCTCCCAAAAAGGGGCAAAAAAACCCTCTTAGAAACTCTCGAATGCAACCAAAAGGGGAGGTGCATAACTAGATCCCACTAGGAGTCTACGTACCAAATTTCAACTTTCTAGGACATACCGTTCTTGAGTTTTGCGACATACATACGCACATACATACGTACATACAGACGTCACGAGAAAACTCGTTGTAACTAACTCGGGAATCGTCAAAATGTATATTTCGCGTGTCTAAAATGTTCTTAGGCACTTATCCACGTGTGGTCGAGTCGAAAACAAAAAACTTAACATTCCTTCGGGGGTGAGCAAAATGGAAATTAAGGTCTATTTTTTGAGTGAAATTTTTTTCGCGAATAAAATACTTCCTTTTTTGTAAAAAGAAGTAAAAATATCATATTACGTTTTTTGAAAACTTTCAACGTTTTGAAGAAAACAAATCAAATTTAATAACGAAAACCAACTTCACGTTTTAAAAAATAACATTAAACTTTGCTCTACTCATTTGGGCAAACTATTTTTTTTTTTCTTAAATATTAAACAATCAACAATTCACTTTTTCATAACATCAGCCGGCGCACCTTGCTCAGTGTGGCATAATGGGCAAAAAATCCACCGAACTCACGGGTTTTGAGCTAGGATCTTCTATTATGGCTCAAAATGCGGCAAAAAATTCTTCGCCAATTTCGTAGTGGTTGCTACAATTTTTTGAATTTCTTAACCCCCCTAAGCCCCGCAGAGCTCAGAATGGACCCAAGTCGCGATTTTGAAAACGAAAAAAGTATGACCATATTTTTCCCCTGATTGTGGCTCAATTGTTAGTATAAATCGAGGAATTGGATGATGAAACACAACTTTTTATCACTGCCAGGTGTTAGGAAATGCTTTTTTTCCACCGTACAAGTCATTGAAAACATGATTTTTTCAGGTTTTTTCCGTTGAAAAAAATGGGTTTTAACGGTCTTCACACATCTTCCGCGCAAGAACAAATACATATTTTAAATTCTAATCTACAAGTTTTCAATCATTTTCCAAAGTTCAAAAAGTAAAAAACCTCCCTAAATTACCGAAAAACTGCTCAAAATACGAATTTCAGCTCGAGATCCTATCGTTGTCCACGAGAATACATCTGTGCAATAGTGCCAAACAGCTTATTTTATATGCATACATTTATGTGTATACATTTTGAGAATAAATCGTCTGCGTTCGAATTAAGACCTTTACATTTAGAATTTCCGAATGCGTTTGATGTTTTTAAGAAAACTTACTGTATTAATTTAACAGTTGAGCAAATGTGTAGACGCAATATTAGTATGTCTGTTTCCTTGGATTAATCGTAATATTCGAATTGTAACAGGTATGTTCACTCTTTTACATAAGTATACAAAATAGAAAACTTTGTCCTCTGTTACATAAATAAGTATTTTAAAAAAATATGTAAGTTACATTTTTTTTAAATTAGTTTTCTGCGTGTAAGATCAACAAAACAACATAAATTTTTAATATAAATTCAATAAATCTTTATAATAAAGTTAAAATAACATGTCTTTACTGTTTTTCATACTTCTAAAGTGAAAGTTAATGGACATAAATTTCTAAATATTTGTTTTTAAATTAAATAGAGTGAAGTAAAATCATATAATTTCATTAATCCTTTCAGCCCTACCTTAAATTTAGCTGTATTATAACCTATAAATGACGTTAGGAACAAAACTGGGGCTAAAAGGGTTCATCTGAGCATTAATTGTTTAGTTTAAAACACATTAAAATTTTTAACATGTGTTTTTTACATTTTAAGTTAGAATTCCAACAAAAAACACATACGTAAAAGAGTGAACATACCTGTTACAATTCGAATATTACGATTAATCCAAGGAAACAGACATATACTAATATTGCGTCAACACATTTGCTCAACTGTTAAATTAATACAGTAAGTTTTCTTAAAAACATCAAACGCATTCGGAAAATTCTAAATGTAAAGGTCTTAATTCGAACGCAGACGATTTATTCTCAAAATGTATACACATAAATGTATGCATATAAAAATAAGCTGTTTGGCACTATTGCACAGATGTATTCTCGTGGACAACGATAGGATCTCGAGCTGAAATTCGTACTTTGAGCAGTTTTTTCGGTAATTTAGGGAGGTTTTTACTTTTTGAACTTTGGAAAATGATTGAAAAACTTGTAGATTAGAATTAAAATATGTATTTGTTCTTGCGCGGAAGATGTGTGAAGACCGTTTAAAACCCATTTTTTTCAACGGAAAAAACCTGAAAAAACCATGTTTTCAATGACTTATACGGTGGAAAAAAAGCATTTCTAAACACCTGACAGCGATCAAAAGTTGTGTTTTATCATCCAATTCCACGATTTATACTAACCATTGAGCCACATATCAGGGAAAAAAATATGGTCATACTTTTTAAGTTTTCAAAATCGCGACTTGGGTCCATTCTGAGCTCTGCGGGGCTTAGGGGGGTTAAGAAATTCAAAATTGTAGCACCACTACGAAATAGTCAAAGAATTTTGCCACATTATGAGCCATAATAGAAGATTCTAGCTCAAAACCCTCGAGCTCGGTGGATTTTTGCCCACTATGCCACACTGTGCGGCTGTTGAAACTTGCAGACACTTAGATACGAGTTTTTGACACATTTCTCTTGATATAGGCCTCCTCTAAATCCTGTAAAAGCACTTATTTTAGCGATCCGCACTTTTCGTGAAAATGGAGATATTGGTCATTTCGCTAGCTGAAAATTTCAAATTTTATATGAACAGAACCAAAAGTTAAAAAAATACCGAAGTACCTAAATAGAGCTCATTTTCATTAAGGCATTCTAAGAAACGTTCTGTGGTATTTAAGAAATAGTTGTGAAGACAATTATTTTTTTGAAATTATTTATTTTGGTTCGCCCTTCCAGTTTAGGCGAAATTTAAAATGCCCCCCCTCCCCCCGACCCAAAATATATCAAACGGTAGCGATGAAATTGAAAAATAGAAACCGGCGGAAAGAAATTTCTTGTCGACGAAAAGTAGAGGGACACCACTTATTTAAGTAACTGCAGCAAATCATCAAATTTTTTATTAGTGAAAATTTAGAGATTTTTTATTATCACTAGAGATGGAAAAGAGAACATTTCGCTAAGCTTAAATTTTCGCGATTAAGACGAGTTCACGAAAATCGCGAAGATTAATACCTCGCGAAAATAAGTTCTTCACAAAGCAAAGACAGCGAATAACTCAAAGATGAGTTTGATGTTTTAGTAGCATTTTACTAAACAACCGCGAAAATTTACAAAATACATTCAGAACTTCAAATATAGCTTAGTTTCAATACTTTTCAAAAATAGTCAAGACAAACCAACAGATAAATAAACAATTTAAAAGTGTTACCTGTATTGTAGATGACTAGCAGAATTTCATTAGTGCCCGAAATCTTTGATGCAGGATGCAACTTCAATCAAACTATGTTGTTTGTTTTCAACTTATTAAAACACAAAATTCGCCGCAAACAGTCATTACTTAGTTCATTCGAAATTAATGCTTTTGCTACACTTTAACAAACTACTTTACATCCACAAATCCGAAAAACAGTCAATACTTTTGTGAAAACATTCTAAAACTAGCACTGCAAGCAGCCATTCTTGCCAAATGGATTCGAAATCTTCGCAAGCTGCAAATTTCGTAACAAACTAAATCTTTCTTTCTTTCTTTGATGAGGCCTTTGCTACTTTACTTCGGCTCTGCCTCCCCCCCCCCCCAAATCAGACCATAAAACAGACCCGAAGGATATCGGAGTACAGCCAAAGGCCTTTCTCAGCAAACACCCTCTGACTAATAGAGACAACAAGAAGAGATCAGCAGAATCAATTACACCGCACCTAACTAAATCAAACTACTAATATTAAGCGCCCTCACACAATAGTTTGATTGATTGATTGGAGAAAAACTTTAGAGACACTCACAGTACGTTTTTGAGTGAGTTTGGCGTCTGGATGAAAACAGCTGAGCTACTATGAAGTAATATCTGAGAGGTCAGTTTGCTTTTTACCAACGTTATCAGAGGTACCCCACCTTGGGACCTAGGGGGGGCGGGGGACATGGCGCAACCTGCGCCATTGAAATTTTCAGGGGAGGTTAAGAGGTATTTTGGGGGGATATCACTTTTGAGGGGTCTTTGTGGTATTTAGGTGGATGCGCCCTTGTTTGGGGGGGGGGGCACCCTTGATTTTATTATTGAGCAATCACGATTGCTTATTGTTCTCATTTGACAGTCCTTGACGTTGTGGTTCCTTTTTCAGCTTGGACCAGCAGCACCACCGTCCACCGGCGGCGGCGTGGCGGTCCTGAGCACTGTCCCCCGGAATCCACTTCTACTGGGTGGTGGCGTCCATGTCCTACACACGCATGCTCATGCACCCTCGCGCCTTTACACACATACACAGGCCTACGTGCACACATTTAAGCCTGCACACACACAACTGTGACAACAAAACTTGTCACAATTTCAAATAATACCTCATACTGAAAATCAATTAACGCCATGC
>NC_072739.1:132811537-132868219 GCF_026930045.1 Uloborus diversus | reverse complement strand
ACATACAAACGCACACTATTCTTGAAGAAAAGTTTTAAAAAATTTATCGAACGTAAGAACTGAACGCCGTCAGAACGTTTTACAGTTGGTAGATAGCGAGTCACAAGAAATAAGATAACGTAACGCTTGTATTCTATTTGTTTGCTGAAAAACAGCCGAGAGTTGCGAATCAAAACGGAATAATCTTTTTAGAATTCACCAAAAAACTCAGTTAGTTCAGTCCCATTTTTAACGAAGACATTCATTAAAGGCAGTAAACATTTATTCTGCAAATTTGGTGTTAAACAGCATTTTTGTACATTTGCATTTTTCTTACCAACTGAATGAGCGAATTTTGGTTCTACGACATTTTGGCCCGGCGACATTTTGGCCCGGCGACATTTTGGACAGGCGACATTTCGGCCCGGCGACATTTTGGGCCGGCGACATTTTGGATCGGCGACATTTTGGCCCGGCGACATTTTGGACAGGCGACATTTTGGCCCGGCGACATTTTGGACCGGCGACATTTCGGCCCGGCGACATTTTGGCCTGGCGACATTTTGGACAAGCGACATTTTGGACCGGCGACATTTTGGACCGGCGACATTTTGGCCTGGCGACATTTTGGACAAGCGACATTTCGGCCCGGCGACATTTTGGACCGGCGACATTTTGGCCGCGACATTTTGTCCCGCGACATTTCGGTGGCGACATTTTGACCCCAAACCAAAGTTTTCAACTGACTAATGGCTTGGTAGTGTCCTTGGGTTTTCTCGTGACGAATCGTTGCCTTGTGGAAATTGATCTTATTTGAAAATCCATTGCCATTCCAGGCGCCTTTTTCCTTTTCAAAAAGAACGCAGGGCCAGCAAAATTATTTTTTTCTTGACTTACAAGCAGTCAGCCATTTAACAGTCTCAAAGTAATCTTTCTTAAAATGCCGATGGTAATTTTTTAGCTTCGTAGATATTGCTACTAGGTCAGGAGTAGGCCTGCTCTGTGAAATTATTTGAGCTTTCTCTTGGAAAGTCAAAGCTCCGAACGAACGGTTTGCGAGAACGTCCAGCAGGCAGCAATTCTCTTCCGAGCTCCGGGGCAGTAAGTACTGTTGCGCATGCTTCTCAACTACGTCCAGTTGGGGACTTGTTTTTTCGACCGAGTCCCCTTCCATTACAAAAGAAAAACACAATGGACGCAGGAAAATAACTTTGACTAGTGAATTTGTTGTTTCCTGAAGCTCACATAGAAACCTGTACACTAGGTACGGAAACAAAAATTTATCCGTTGGATTAAAAAATTTCTTAATAAATTATTCTGCAAGGTAATTTTTTTGAAGGGGCAAATATTTAAGGGACCAGCCTAGTCCCTCTGGTCCATGGGCGGCACGCCACTGGCTGCCATCTAGTAATAGAACAACAAGTTAAGTTCTGATTTATTATAGTTGATTGCACAATTAGCGGAAAAAATATTGACTGGAATTTTGTTAAAACCATTTTTCGAGTACGAAAGTGGTTAATTAAGGATGAAAACATTTTATCCTTTCTTCAGCGAAGAGAGGATTAATTCTGTTTAAATCGATGAAATTTGCTAACTGCACAAGTTCGTTACAGATTTTCATAAGTAACGTAAAAAAAATGACATTTAATGCAGTTGTATAGATTATTTGAAGAGCCCTAAAATGATGTAATAGATAAATAAAGCTTGCAATCCAAGTTATTATGTTTTCAGCGGAGGCGGGAGGGGGATTAACGAGATTGAAAAGAAATGTAAAATGAAAATAAAGTTTTTTTTTTTTTTTTTTGCCTTTTCAATTCTATTTTACAATTAGAAATTTTTGAAACAAATCATTAAAATGAAAACAATTATATTTTAGATTGTTCGTGGACTAGAATTGAAACAATGACACAAGTATGAGAAATATCTAACGTTGTAAAATGATCGAAAAAAAAAATCTGTAGCACAATAAAAATTAATTTCATGATAATTTAAAATTTTCTCACTACAGTGATCCAAAAATTAATATTAATAACCCTATAAGGGAAATACGGCAAAAATTTAAATGAACAAATAAGTTTTACTAAAAAGCATAACTTTTAGTAATGAAAATATCATAGAAAATAAAAATTTTGATATTTTTCCTGAAAGCAAAGCAGAAAATAGATGAATTAAATATAAAATAGCAAATTTGCTTAACTCGTACGGGAGTGTTTCGGGGTTACAAGTAACTCCTTTTTCCTTTCAAGAAAAATGTCAGCTTGCAGATTAAAAAACTCTACCTTAGTCCATTGTCTCTGCTCACGTCTTTTCTGCAGTAAAATAATAATAAAAAAGAGTTCCCCATGACTTCAAAACATGTGTCAGCGAATTTTTACCAATTTATACTTAAAAAAAAAAATCTTTTGTTGGTACATTTTAGTAGTTCTTTTTTTCCACTAACCATCAGTGAGCACAAAATAATCCCTCAGCATCAAAAATAAATAATAGAAATTATAACACACCGAAATGGAAAAAAAATCTTGAAACATAATTAAACAAATAAGTTTTGCTAATAAGTATTACTTTTAGACATGTAAATATCATAACGAAGCAAAGTTTCAAAATTTTCTGAAAAGTAAAAATAATTAAGCAAAGTCAGAGAAAAAAGCATAAATCTACTAAAACTCTCGGGCACGTGTTTCGGGGTTACAAGGAACCGCTTTTTCCTTGCAAAATAGATATGAGCCCATGAATTTAAAGACTCGTGGCCAAAAAACGATCCCCCCCCCCTTTTTTTGTCGATACTGTGGCACTACCTTCATTCTTTTTGAGCTCACTAATAGTTTAGTGGAAAATAAAGACTTAAAAGTACCAAGTTTTTTTTTTCCAAGTATAAATTTGCAAAATCACGCTGACACGTGTTTTGGAGTCATAGGGAGCTCTTTTTTCAATGCAGAAAAGATGTTAGCTTGTTTATGTACAGACAATCGACTGATTCGAAGTTTTTAAATCCTCAAGCTCACATCTGTTTTGAAAGGAAAAAGGAGTTCCTTGTAACCCCAAAACACGTGCCAACGAGTTTTTGCAATGTTTTGTCATTTTGTATTTATTTATTCATTTGTTTTCGTTTTTGCTTCAAGGCTAATTTTCAAACTTTTTATTTTTCATGACACATTACTAAAAGTTATGCTTTTTAGCAAAATTTATTTGTTTAGTTACCTTTCAGGTATTTTTCTTCTTTTCAATGCGTTATTATTTCTATTATTTATTTCGATACTGAGATATTTTCATTCATTTTCAGCTCACTAATAGTTAAGTGGAAAATAAGGACTAAAATGTACATGTAAAAGTTTGTTTCTTTTTTTTTTTCCAAGAATAAATTTGCAAAAACTCCCTGACACGCGTTTTGAACTCACTGGGAATACTTTTTTTTATTATTTCATTGCAGAAAAGATGTGAGCTGAGGCAATCGACTGATGTAGAGTTTTAAAATCCGCAAGCTCACATGGGGTTCCTTGTAACCAGGGCTGCGGAGTCGGAAGGAAAATGGCCGACTCCGACTCCTGGATTTTGAAACGCCCGACTCCGACTCCAGATTTTTTTTTAATTTTTTTAATTGTATTTTTTGAACTCCCTCTCTCCATTCAAGGGAAGGGGGAAAACCTCTTAACAGAGATTGAAATATTAATTCCTTTTTATGAAAATTTAGCATTTTGTTTTTTATTGTAAACCCAAGACGTCATACAACGTTAGAAATTCAATTTAAAAATCAAACTTTCCAATAGTTACGAGTTAAAAAGTGAGATGACTTAAAAATCCCTTTTAAAAATTTTGAAAATGATTATCTGTAATTTGCCCCCCTTTAATGTTTAACAAATATATATTGATCAAATCGTGTGCTTTCAATTTTTGAAAGCTGTAACTTGAGAGAAAAAAACTTTTTTTCTAAATCCAAGTTCTTGAGAGGGAGTGGTTTGCCCCTGGTGACATCCATCTAGTAGATGACACCCAAAGTTAATTTCAGAGTTTATAAAAAATATAAATACTTTAATTCTGAAAATTTTCACAAATATATTTTAAATTATATTTCATCAATAAAATTTCAACGAAAATAGGGCACATATGCGTCAGGAGCTAATTTTACACAAAACGCGGCGGTATACAAATTTGTACGAATAGCTTTTACTATACCTATATTTCTTCTTCGCTAAATTTTTAATTTAAATTTTATTGGCTGCTTTAGAATTAACCTAAATATGAAGATTTTAAGATTAACTGCAATTCTTGAGTGTTGTAATCAAGAAATTTTTTACACTTATTTTGTTACATACTTTTTAGTGAGAACCAAGCTTACAGAAATAGTCTTAATAAAGAAAAAAACATTAGATTATTTCATCGAATCTTTTGGATTCGTGCTTTCGAGCCAGAACTTCTTTGAATATGCCGATCACACTTAAACGTTTCAACCTTAGCTACAGGCGTCGACTTATTAATTTGTTACGTTTCTTTTACTATTTTAAACTGAGATAGAACAAAACACTATATTTCTGTTGTTATTTGAAAGTGATTATTTGAAAATGTTATTCAACAAAACCGTTTGCTGACAGTTGCTATTAGTTAAGTTAAAAAGCAAGCAAACAAGGGGACGGCTACAGAAAGTTCGGTAAGCATTCAAGCTAGCTGATTGCCATAATGGCAGTTATTTTCTCATTAGTATCTTTTTATACATGTAATCGAACCAATTGGTAATCAATTTTTAAAAAATGCAAGGAGAGTCAGTGAAAAGGAAAGAAAAAAAGAAGCCCGGAGTCGGAGTCGGAGTCGGCATGTTTTCCAACGACTCCGACTCCGACTCCTTTATTCCAAAATCAGTCCGACTCCGACTCTTCGACTCCGGCTCCGACTCCACAGCCCTGCTTGTAACCCCGAAATACGTCCGTACAAGCTTTTGCAAATTTATATCTTTTTATATTTATTTATTCAGTTTCGCTTTCACGGGAAAAAATATCAAACTTTTTATTTTTCATGATAAAAGCATAACATTACTACAAGTTATGCTTTTTAGTATAACTGATTTATTCATTTATATTTCCACCGTGTTTTCCTAAAAAAAAAGGGGGGGGGGTTACTAATGTCAATTTTTGAGTGGTGTAGTAAGAAATGTTTGAATTATCAAGAAATAAATTCTTAATGTGTTATGGATTTTTGTTGATCATTTACAACGTTTGATATTTTTCATCGCAGAATCATTATTTTTATTCTAGCTTATGAACAATCTAAAATATGATTATTTTCATTTAATGTATAAGGTATTTTCTTCGTATACGATTGATTTCTATAACTGTTAAATATAAAAATTAGTAAAAAGACAAAAAAAAAAAAAAAAAAAGTTAAAAATTTGCATTCATTTTTATTTTTCATTTTTATCACTTTTCAATATCGTTAATTCCCCCCCCCCCCTGCTGAACACACTAAATATTTTAGTGTAAATAGTGGAAGTGATGTGTTGTGTTGTATGTGAAATAAAATCTGATAAAAGAAGCTTCTCGTCGTCTAATTTCGATACTCAATTCGACATGGAACGCGACACTTGTTCTTTGTTAATGCTAAGTTCTGTTGTGCAAAAAATACAAAACATTTTCACTGTAGTGTATATTTTTACTGTTTGTAGCTAGCATTATACGTCAATACAGCTAAGTTTTTGAGGAATGAAAATTTTTACCTCATTTGTCCCTCCTTCTGGCCTTTTTGCGGACTATCTGTGATTTTTTTATTTTATTATCCGTGGCACTTATGCCGCCCAATTCCGCGGATAATCGGGAGTTTACTGTACATGATACTGCATTTAGCCATTATAAATAAAGGTTTCTTTCAGATTTCAATGCCACCCAAATCAGTGGCAAATACAAGGGGAGGCTAATGGGGGTGGGTATCATGTTAATTATTTTCTTAAAGTACATATTTTAACTACTACTTTGTTTCATTGCTCACGAAATTAATTTGCATCATTTATCCCCAATTGCTTGCCTTATTTCTGGCAGAATTAGTGCTATATATTGATCAGCAAGCGGTTTCAAATTTTTTCTTTTCCTACCAAAAATCCGTAGGTTCGTTCATGGGGAAGGGGGGGTCCCCCCCTGGAGCCCTGGAGTTGGGTCAGGGCCACCCCTGACCCAAAAATGATTTGGAATTCTGTTTCTATGAGCTCTCTCGTTTTTTGTAACAAAGCAGTAAGTCAATTTATGCATAATGCAACACGAAATAATGTCATGCATTGGGAACCATTCGGCAATATATCGCAAAAATACTGGTCCTAGCCCCCCTCCCCCCTACTCCTTTTGTTAAGAGATCTGTAAACGTTTTTATTGTTTGCAGGTAAAGATATGGAGAGTAACATAAAAGAAGTGTCAGAAATGATTTCACACAAGACGACTTTCGTATGGGAAATCAGAAATTTTCCCGAAAACGTATCAATCGGAGTTATGAAAAGTCCGTCGTTCAAGTGTTGCGACACAGACCTTCACTTGGAAATGTCTGGTCGCTCAGACGACATTCATTTCCAACTGGTTCAAGATGGTTCGGGTGAGCCGCCATGGATTTCATACTGCAATTTTACATTCCCTTCCAGTGACTTTGTTAAGAAAATGTTCTCTGCACCAGTTGAACTTACTGACATATTTCGTTACGTCCCTGTCTCTGATTTAATGCTGTACTGTATAGCCGATGATGTTCTGACTGTCAGTTGTGAAATTGAAATCTTAACCTTGGAACATAATCTCAATGTTCAGCCAGTGCAGCCGAGTGCAAGTAAGTATTTTGAAACATTTATATTAATTAAATCAACACGATTTTATTAGCTTCACCTGCATGTATGTATATATTAGTCAAATTCCGAGTGCTCAGTAACTACACGGTACTCGGCCAATTTGCCGAATACTCGGTATTCGCCCAAATTTTGATCAGATACTCGGCCAATACCGAGGAGTTCTAAAAAATAGATTATTGTTCAAGACAGATTTTACAATTGATAAAAAGTGCAAGCATATTGTAACGGATTTGGTGAGACTTCCAACTTTCTTGAAAGGATGACACAGTTCTTGATTAAAAACACATAGAATTTATTTACACTATGTACAGGAAAGATCGTCAACAACTGCTAAATTAGTCATCAGCAATTAAACAAATATCACACCACACCGTAAACTCAACGGTTACACACGTATTTACTTCCAAATACGAAAAACAACACAGCGAAGTGCCTCGCAATAAACAGAGCTAATACACTCTCAGTTCGAATTCTCAATCGAAACTCACCTCTTTATCCAGCGTAACGGTTTATATACACACCGAAAAGAAATCTCTCAAATATTCCACACGCTTCTGGAAAATAGTAGACCGTTATCAAATTTCATCAATGAACAAAAAGGAAATAGGGGGTCGTATAATTTAGCCATATGAAAAGGGGTTGTATATTCATTACGGGAAACTATTTACAGGTTACGTTACTACAATAATTACTATTTACAGGATTTGTAACAATATAATATACTGCAATCGATTGCAATTGCTATATTCATAAAATAAGACTGTATGTTATGTATAAGTTGAAAAAAAAAAAAAAAAAAACATAAAATCTAATCAGAGTAAAAGTTAACAATGGATGTGTATTTGGATGCAACTATTTCTGTATCACATATTAGCGTAAGATAACTTACCCTTAGTCAGGAACATTCTAAGTGATCCTTAAGATGAATATTCATAGACATGTTACAAATTCTGTAAATACTAATTATTTTTTGATTAATTTGTTGTAATCTAGCTAAATTTGGCGTTTATTCCGTTATTTTTCATCTAAAATTATTTTAGTAACACAGGGTTCGTACGGATCATGGAAATCCTGGAAAGTCATGGAAAAAAAAATAACGAAATTTCAGACCTGGAAAAGTCATGGAAAATTGAAATTTTCATTGAAAGTCATGGAAATTATTTCAAGTCATGGAAAAATTTCCCGGACAAAGAGAAAGAAACAGTAGCTAAAGGAGCATTAGAAATCTTGAGTGATTTAACAGTATAGCACATGAAAGCTATTAAAAGTGGAAAATTGACCAATCCAAAAATCAAATCTGAATTTTGAAATCTCATTGCATCCACTTTTGTCACAGCCGTTTGCCATTTTTTGCGATGTGATTTTACTGCCTGGACATCACTTATTTTGAATTTTCTGTTATTTTCAACACTTCTTATGTTTCACATTCTGTAGTAGCAAATTTCACGTTCTTAGTTTTGCCACGCCCACTCAAAAAAAAAAAAGCAATTTAATTGAATGCAGATTCGATTCCATCACTCGTTAGGACTTTATTATTAAATTTATCAGAGTTTATCTTATTTTTTTAAATGTTTTAGAAAATCAGAACAAGAGAAATTCTAATGCTCTAAAACAGTATTGGCCAACATACGGTACGCAAAACTAATCCATGGCGACCCACTGCTACTTTCAATGTCGGGAATTAAACGTGTTCTGGAATTTTGAACCTATTAATTTATATGCATTTGAAAATATGCAAATTTGTAAACTAAACAAATATACTTTTCAATCAGAATATTGATTCATTACTGAATGGTTTTTTCAAAAAAGATCTGGTTTAGAAACATAAAGAACTAAACTATGTGGCTTTACTTCAAAGAACCAAAATACTGTCAAGTTATGTGGATGATTAAAGGCACTGTTGACACTAAAAGGTAACTTTTAAAGCAAATTTATTGAAACTTAGTGATGACTCATTCAACCTTTGGCCCATTCAATATCATTCTGCCTGTTTAAAAAAAAAATCAGACATTTAAGCATCATCATATTCGCTTTACTGCATTTTTACTTTACTTAAATTTATATGATGAAGACAAATAAGAACAGTTTAATTTTTTAAGTGTGCACTTATATTTTTTCCATTACGAGTAAGTGCTTCAATGAGGCTGTGGCATTCATATAGACGTTTTGCTAATGCTCATTTCCAAATATTACCAAGTTTGAGATTAAATAGTGTTATTCTCTTCAAGTAACGAGGTCATGAAAATTTTCATTGAAGTCATGAAAAAGTCTTGGAAAAGTCATGGAATTTTTTCATCTAAATAGAGTATGAACCCTGGTAACCTGTAAATAGTTTCTTGTAATGTACATACAACCCCCTGACCTTCGACTGAAGTATACGGTCCCCCTATTTTTCATTGATAAGATTCGTGAATGAATAAAAAGAAAATACGAGAAGCATTTCGAATTTTGTGGAAACTTCTTTTGAGATTTATAAATAGCCACGGCCGACGGGGGAGTCAGGAGTTAGTTTTTGCTTGTGAATTGTGTCAGCGATGCGCTGGAAAGTATGTATTAGCTCTGTTTTGTGAAGCCTTTGAGCTGTATTTTTTGCGTTTTTGGATGTAAATACGTGTGTAACCGTTGAGTTTAAGGTGTTAATTGATATTTGCATAATTGCTGATGATTGATTTAGCAGTTTTAACTACGCTTTCTGTACATAGCTGTAAATAAATCTCCTGTGTTTTCTCAAAAACTGTGTCGACATTTTAAGAAAGTTTGAAGTTGTATCACGAAATCTTAACAATAGACTAATAACAAAAAAAAAAAAAAAAACCCTTTCAATCATATCGCAATGTATTAATCACTTGAGAACTTAAATTGCGAATTTTTAAAACCTTGGTTTTGCAGATTCAAATGTTTGGTTTAATGATAACTATACGGAGAAGTAAAATTAAGTCATTTTTTAAGAGTAAGAAAAAGGTTGTGACTTTCGGTAAAGAAATACCTCGGGGGGGGGGGGGATGCTATTAAAATATTTTAATAATCGAAATAATTGCATAAAATTGAAGATTAAGGATTTCAAGACATCCGGCAGAAGTCGTATTATTTTGTCGGATGTCTTTACATTCAGGAGCTCACATTTTATGCACTGAAAAAGACGTTCCTTGTAACGCAGAAACGCGTGATTGCAGTGTTCCTGCACATTTGTGCTTTTGACGTTGTTTTCTTTGCTTCAAAAATTATTTACGTTTATCGGAACAGAACTATAATAGATTGTTACAATTTGTTTTAATTCCAACTTGTTTAATCACAGCTTTTATTTATTTTTTTATATTGTTAATTTTTAAAATAACTTTGTTGTAAAAATTTTACACAAACTAAATTTTTTAATAATGCGTAATCAAATTTCACCTGGAATTTTGTTCTAAAATCTTCTTTCTGGCTATGGAGGTCCATACTATTACTCCAATGAGTTCAAAACTCATCACGTGTCTGTCGGTGGTTCTTCTTAAAACATAATTGGTACACGGTAACTCGGTACTCGGCCAAAGTGCTACTCGGTACACTGTCAAAAATGAAACGCTCAATTTTGACGATTCGGCAATCCTCGAGCACTATTTCGTTATTTTCGACGATCCTTTCGTCACCGAATCACGTGATATTTGACAAAACCAGAAATCTCAAATTTTTCACGAAATTATTTCGTCCCGATTTCGTCATATTGCAGCGCATTCTGGGAGTTTTCGTTTCAATCTTGTACTTGCTCGTTAAATTATCTTACCTCAATTTATTCTAAAGGATTCATAAAAAAGGTTAGTATTTATTGAAATTTGTATGTGCAATGTGCCTTCTTTTGTGTATTGTTACATTTTTGCTTAGTGTTGTGTTTATAGTTGTATTTAAAACACATTAAAATTGAAAACGAACGGTTCGATTAGGTTTAGAATTCTGTGTGTGTTAACTTTGAGTCACCTCCACGTTAGGCTTAGCTAGCGTTGCTTTTTTTATTTGTAAAAGAAAATGTTGGTTCGTTGACATTGTTTTCAAAAGCGTACTTCCTTAATTTCGTTACAAAAAAGCTTAACTAACACAGATGATAAATACAACGCTTTTATAAAAGGCATAGAACTTTGAAGTTTTTAATTTCAACATGGAATATATTACATGGTTATGTGTTTTCATTCTCCTCAATGAATTTTACAAAAATAATTCTGTTAAACGAAGTGTATTTTTTAGTTTAATAATTCAAATTTGTTTCATTCTGCATTTTTATTTTCTTAAACAAATACTATATACCAATCCCCCAATATGCTTACCATCTTACCCCACGTTGTTTATATAATCTCTTTCCCTGCGGCAGATGTTTCTAGCAATAGGTGCTTATGTTCATTATTTGTGCAGCCTTTTTTTTTTTTACTTGCATAAAACATGAAGTAAAGTAAATATCAATTTGATGAAATCATTTTAAGATAGAGAAAATATTAATTTCCATAAAAAATTCTATCTTTGTGCTTGATATTTCAGCAGAATATTTTCAATATTTTTTCAATTTTTCCGCAAATTAAAATAAATTATTGAAGTGAAGTTTTAATGTTTAACCTCGATTTAAAAAGAAAAAAAGAAAAGATCCTATAGCATGTTTGAAAATTGTAATAACAATAATAAGCATTTTTTGTTGTTTATTTTCCCACTTCATGCACTAAATTTATAAGTTTTTCTATATCATTTTGTGTTACATGATTTGTCATAATTAGGAATTTTTCCATTATACATAGTTTCTACAGCTACAATAAATGCAGCATTAATTTTATTGCCATATTTGCCGCCTCAAGATATTGTCAACAAAAAGTGAGAAATCCCGGTCTACATTAAATCAGACTAAGAAGCATTTTATAGATGAACTTCCAATAAATCCAAATCTTTTAGTTGGAGTTGTGATTTTGCTGGATATAAAGTAAAATGTCTGAAAATTTAACCGAACTTCAATTGAAAAATTGAAAGGATAATGAAAATATATGAAAAATTAAAAGGATAATGAAAATATATGATAAGCTTTATATATGTAACAAGTTTAGCTCACCACATTAGTCCCTCTTTTCATTATATACCTTTGAAAAAAAATCCATTGATATCAGTCAATTAGTTCTCAAGACACAACAAAGTGCACTTTGCTATTGGGTTTCCCCTATCTTTGGCAGCTCTTCTTCCTTGGCGTTTTTTTTTTTTTTATTTACTGGGTGAAAATTGCATATTTTAAAAATCAAATATGCTTAGCTAAAAAGTGATACTCCCTTCGTCCCAAACTAGTAAGTAGAGCTACGTTTGAATATTTTTGTACTAGTGATTGATTCTGATGATTTTATGATTTTGTTCGAATATTTTTTAAAGATTTCAAGGTACCATACTAACAATTAACAACTTTACTTGGCAAGCATTCCCTCTTAAAATCATTACCAGCTGAGTTAAAAAAATCCGAAGTACACACGTCCTTAAGCTACGCCTCATTTTGTAAGTACTCTATCCCCAGTATAGCAGAAAAATCAGTTTTTTTTTTCTACTAAATCCCTATCCATCAGCTAGAAGGTAGCTTTATGTAATTACTAGTTATCTTATGAAATGGAGCATGGCTTCGAGTGTTGGAGCCCTGGGTTTTTGACTCTAATTTGATAGTGGTTTAAGAAGGTAAAGCTCGGTAAGTAAATGTTGTTTATTGATAACATAGCACAATAAAATCTCTGAAAAATGTGCAAATAAAATCATAATCACCAGTTTCAGTACTACTCAATTCATAAGTACTTTATTGGAACTAATTTAGGTAGGGGGGGGGGGAGAGTACTTCAGAAAACATTCGTGAAGAAAACGGAACACGAAAATCGGAAAAAAAACGGTGTATTTTGGCTATCGGTTAAAATAAAAAAAAATTAAAAAAAAATCACAGATCAACAATTTTCGCACTTTTGATTTTTTTATAACTCAAAAAAATGAAAATTCACGACTTGATGTGCAAAAGAATTAACTCGTTTAATGACTAAATAATGCTGATTCTCGATAAATTGAAGAAACTCTAATTCTAGAATATTATTCAGAAATTAATTTCAGAAACTAACTGAGAGTCTAGCTGCCTAAATAAAAATTTTGTTCATCCGCTGTAAAAATAACTCATTCTTGCAATCTGCTTGAAAAAAAGCTGTCAGCATTGAAATGATCATATATTTTGAAAAATATGAAAATTAAATCAGATGCTTTTCAAAGTCACAAGCGAATCGTAGCATTTTAACTTAAGAAAAAAAACCCTCAGATTTTGAAAGATATCGTGAAAACATGTTTTATTTCAGAAATAAACTGCTGAATTTAATCGTAAAACTTTCCTCGAAATAGAAAAAAGATCCATGTGCATGAGGGCATACACCCATGAACTTAAACCTTTACTTATTATGTATATATTCTCTTTTTAAAACTTTTTTAGGATGGATCCAACATCACGGAGATAATCGGAACAAGGACAGACGAAGACTTTTTCATAATTATAACAATATTCTAAATGTTCGTATATTATACATTGATTTCATGTTACACATGTTTGGAAATAAAAATAAAAACTTGGGGGTAAAAAGCAAAGATATATTTTTATAATTATTTAACAAACATTACACTAAATTAATTTTACCAAAAGATTTATTTCACATCTGCATTTTTTTAAGATTTATATTTTCAAATAACTTTTGCAATTTTGGCAGAGAATTGTTTTCAAAGTATGAAGTATGAAATGCATGCAATAATAAAGTTCCTGTATTAAACATAAATTTGGCCAAATAAACATTCTACATACAAGCAAAATTAATAAAACAAATAATTAATTGGAAAAAGAAAAAGGTAAGCTTTTTCTTAAGATTATCTAATTTTATTTTCTGTATCTAATTTTAGAACAAATATGTACTAACTTAAAGTTGTCCATTTTATTGTACTTTTTCTTTGAAATTTGTGGTATAAGTTGGATAAAAATCTTTTATTTTTTCCTGGAATTTTTTCATGCGATGCAATGAAGAAGAAACTTCTCAGCAATTTTCTTTCGAGCATGTATCGATCTAACTGTGCATAAAAGTAGCACATGATTTATTTTTCCAGAACCCAATGTCTGCTGAGGAAGTAGCACTTTTATATTCCCAGTAGGTGCAGGGCGGTGTAGGAATTTCTACATCGTGATGCATCGCCATCCTTGCATCGCGGTGTAGCGATGTAGTTCAAACAGTTTGAAATATTCTTTCCCCTTTAGGGGCAACCCCCTCCCCAATTAGGGAAGTTTTTCCTTACAAAAATCCAGGCTTTTGTCAGATCTTTTTCTAATTTGGCACATAGGTTCTTTAATCACACGGGGTAGTACCCCATATGAATACTACCCCATGGGAAACTATCCTATGTGGATTTCCAGCATCAAAGGATATCTGGGCCAAATCTGGAAAAGATCCGACGAAAACTGGATTTTTATAAGGAAAACTCCTATGAAATTTGCCACACATAGCGGGATGAAAACTACACTTGAGAATTCCGAAACATTAAAAGACAAATGTACCAAATCTGGAACAGATCAGACAACCCCCCCCCCACATACACACACGTGGTTTCCCACTCCATAGCGGGACGAAAACGGGAATTCCCGAGCGTCAAAGGACATCTGTGACAATTTTGGAAAAGACATGATAAAACTGGTTTTTTGTAAGAAAGCCCCTCATTTGGTGGTTGTCCCCCATAGCGGGGCGAAAACTACCCTATGAGAATTCCTGAGCATCAATGAACGAACCTCTATGCCAAATTTTGGAAAGATTCGACAAAAAACTGATTTTTTTTCAAGGAAAACCCCCATCGGGGTTGCCCCCCCCCCCACCCATACATTGACGAAAGCTAACCTCCGTGAATTCCTGAGCATCAAAGAACCTCTATGGCAAATTTAGAAAAGATCGGACAAAAACTTTTTTTATATAAGGAAAACCCCCAATGCGAGGTTGCGGTTGCTCCCCCCTCCCCATCATGGAGGATTGAAAACTACCATGTGTGAATTCCCGAGCATCAGAGGACCTCTGTTCCAAATTTGGAAAAGATATGATAAAAACTGTTTTTTTATAAGAACCCCTCCCGTATGGGGGTTGCCCCCCATAGCGGAAAGAAAACCACCCTATGAGAATTCCTGAGCATCAAATAACGAAACTCAGCCAAATTCGGAAAGATCCAACAAAAACTGAATTTTTTGTAGGAAAACTACCTATAGTGGTTGCCCCCCCCCCCCCATAGAAGTCCGAAAATCACCCTGCGTGAATCCCCGACCATCAAAGAGCCTATGTGTCAAATTTTGGAAAGATCCGACAAAAATTGGATTTTTTCAAGGACCCCCCCCCCTCCCCTTATAAAGTGATGAAAACTACCCTGCGTGATTCTTGAGCATCTAAGAACCTGTGTGGCAAATTTAAAAAAGATCGGAAAAAAACTTTTTTTAGTACGGAGAACCCCCAATCCGGGGTCGTCTGCCCCCCCCCCCCACATAGAGGGACATAAACGACCTTGTGTGAATTCCCGAGCCTCAAATAACGAACCTCTGTGCCAAATTTGGAAAATATCCGACAAAAATTAGATTTTTTGAAGGAAAACCCCATTATGGGGGGGGGAGTAATTAGATACCATGGGGAGTTCAATCTGCAATGATTTGTTTTACCTTTTTTAAGAAGTTGTTTGTTTGCATTTTTACATAAATAAAAATTTGCTTGACATATTTTATGTGCCTCTTTTAACAATTACTTGTCTTTTTTATGGGGGGGGGGGGGCTGCAGGCCCGTTGTTTCAATTTTTTCCCAAATATGACAGAGAGTCCGTACTCAATAAAAATTTTACAGAAAACGAACTAAAACAACGGCCAATCATGTGTAAAAACATGAATGTTCAAAAATCAAGACGGGAGGGGGGGGTCAATTCACCCCCTGACCCCGTAAATGACGGGCCTGTGAAAGTGACTATACGCAATAAAGTGGGAAACTACGGTGGTAAGATTCTGAAGTTAGAATTTGATCACACGCACACAAATCTTATAAAATACAGTCGAACCTCGTTATAACGAACTTAAAGGGACCATTAAAATCGATTATTATAAAACGTGGTTCGCTTTATCCAAATAACAATAAACAATAAGACAAGGATTGCAAAAAAGTTCATTTCAGCAGTTATTTGTTTTAAGCGTGTTCGAATTAACGAGGTTCGACTGTATTCTCAAAAAAAAAAAAAAAAAAAAAAACCTAATGTGCTCAAAGGGGAAAAAAAAAGGAAATAAATTTTCTTAAAAATTTACGAAATTAACGTCCTCATATATGACGAAATTAATTTGACGAAACTAATGCTCTCAAAACTACGAAAATGATTGTTAATTTGACGAAACTAGAATGAAGAAATATTTCGTTACATTTGACGAAATTCGCATCCTCAAACCACTAACAAAAGCAGTTTCTTCAATTTGACGAAATGTTCGCTCGGAGCATATCCCTGGAAGTGGTTTCGTCAAAAACGAAGAAAATTTCGTCAAATTTGAAAGTCCATTTCTGAGAGTGTACGTCTCTAGTATATATGTATGTGTATTTCCTTGTAACGGAATCTTGCAACTCGAATTTCGCCCACTTCCTGCGATCGGATTTTTTTTTTATGAGTTTGGCATGCGACCTCAGACCCGATGATGATGCAATATTATAAATCAAATTCATTAATTAGCTATTAATCATCAGTCATTTTTTCCAATTTTAATTAATATATTAGCATAAATCAACTAGTAAAACCCCTCCTTCGGGCACCCCTCAAAGGCGGACATCCCTCTTATGCGGAGAATTTTAAATTCCCCAGTTCTAATGCAAATAACATTATTAAACCCCTATTCTGCGGACATCTCTCTATTGCGGACAAAAAAATTTGTCCCACTGATCAGTTTTTTTTATTAACTATTTTTTCTCCCGTACTTGATGGTTTGTTCCTTCAGCCATACTCAAAGGATAAAAAGCGTCCTCAGATATTAAGTGTATAAAACTAACTACCCATCTAGAACAAAGGGGAAATTCCGCTGCAACATCGCCCATATGAAAAAGAATAAAACAATCGAAAGGATATCGTTTAAAAAAAATGATAAGGGTAAAAACACTTCTTTGAATAAGCAAAAATCACTCATCCCCCCTCCTGATGTTAAATAAACACATTCTTCAACTAAAACGTCTAAAAACTCTTAAAAAACGAAAAGCAATTCTTTGAAATTTGAAATATTTCGCCAAATAAACAAAAAATACAATAAATTACATTAACAGTAGCTTTAAGATGTAAATAAATGATCACGCAACTCTATTTTTTATAGCCAAAGTCACCAAGCCACAATGTCACTGTAATCCAGCCGATCAGTGAGCGAAGCCAATTCCGACCGATTAGCAGTTCTGATCTTTTGAACGAAAAGTTTTAATACTTCATATATTGCCTAATTTGTTCTTTCCACCAAAGATAAAGATCTTCCACTGCACTGATCTTTTGTGTCCAGAACTACACTGTTGTAATTTATCTGAACGAAAATAAAATTTGTTTCGCCTTTAAATTCCATCATCTTTTCCTTTAATAATGTACTGATTAGTTAGATAATCCTTAAAGTATTCTTAACATTGGTGCCAAAATCCAAATGGATTTCAGCCGAGAAACAAATGTTGCTAGGTACGGTACTTTCTGATCATTTGGTTAGGAAAACCTGAAGCACCGATCCGGTCACATGGTTCAACTACGACGACAGAACACGTTTTGCATGAACCTTCCAGTACTTTACTTTAAAATATATCACAGGACCTATAGTCGTTGCTTTCAAGAGAAATGAAAAGGCTTCACACACACTCTCTCTCTCTACGTTTTATCTATTCTCAATTGACATATCACAGTAAGAAATTTCATTACAAAAAGCAGAGCTGGCTTTTTTATTGTCCTTTGGCAACGAGTTAAATATTTATTTCAGTTCTCGCTCAACAATAGGTTAAAATAAATATTAACCATTTGGGAGATATAACCATCCAATGTTAATGTTTAAATTAATTAATTAACAAAAACGTTTCCGATTCGATCCATCGCGCTTCAAAACCATGCTTGCCACAACTTAATTACACACGAAAAATTTGATCAAAATCGATCCAGTCGTTTAAAAGCCTTATGGTGATAAACGTCCGCACAGAAGATTTTTATATATTAAGATGAGGATGAAAAATGTTCGCAAAAATTAAAATATCGATAGAAGCCTCTGATTTTTCTGCATCAGATTAAATTTGTAACAATGTAATTAGAATGTGAATTATGATCGTTTTTAACTAATTTCATGCAAAAATGCAGGTAAGCTCATTAGTTGCAAAACACACCTTCAGTGCTGCCGAAAAAATTGTTTGTAGTTTTTGTATCAAAAAATGTTAAAAAGTGACTTTTTAAGGGCCTGGTATCTCAGTGCTCTGAGGGTCAGTGTAGAACTTGATAAGGGGCCACTCATTAATTACGTTAAAGTCCCTACAAGACGGGGGGGGGGGGAGGGAGGTGGAAAAATCTCTACGTGCCCTCACTGGGGGGGGGGGGGGGTCAGACCCATTATTACGTAATATTTTCCAAGTTGGTACGCTATACTAGAAATCGCGCGGTCAAGTGATTTGGCAGGGATTATATTTCACTTGCTTCTGGAAGGTAAAAAACATTAGGATGAGCTGTATTTTACTTGTCTTTCAAAGAATGAATAGTTTAAAATATAATAAAAGAATCGCACTGTGTATGGCATATTTAAGTAGTATCGCTCATAAAAATAATTATTTACCGAAAAAAATTCAATCTAGATTGTTTTTTTAGCAAATATTTCTTTCCATAAAAAGTTTTTTTTAAATTGATAATAGTGAATTTAATAACGGTTCCAGTGACGAAAGATTCGTTTTTTTATTATTTTGAAAAACAAAATGGAATCTTACGTAAGATAGGGCGAGGGGTTTGAAAAATCTTACCCTACTAAATTTCGCTGACAGTCACACCGAATTTCTTATTTTCCCCTTTTAATTTCAATGAAAGCATCCTTTAGTATGCTAAAGAAAAAAAACTTGATAATTGGCATTGGCCTATGATCGGCGGATGTTGATTTTTGTTACTATGCATTGCATGGTATGTTGATTGATACAGTAAATTAATCATAATTATAGTAAAAAATAGTTTTGTATGTTGCTTAATACGTTTTATGTTAGATACTAATAAGAAAATAAAGAGAAGTATTGTAAACCGAAAGAGGATGCTAAAAGATTGCTACACGATTACAGCAAATCGCTAGCATTACGCATTACAGGTGGTATGCGTAACGAATTGTTACGCATGCGTATAACGTATCGAACGTAACGTCGAGTTAACGTATCGAATAAATGTTAAAATGAGTTGAAAGTATATTGTTTGCAACACGTAATAAACAAATGTTAACAATTTTAAACATTTAAAACGTAGAAAAAAACTTTAAATTTTGAGAGAGTAAAAAATTCCAAGATTTTTTAATTTAAGGGGAAAGTTTCGGGTGTTCCCCATCACTGCCGAAAAGTCGGGGAATTCTTTTTAACGACAAGTGTATGAACTCTTTCAATTTTCTATTCAATCAACACACCGGATGTGTATAGTCAGTTATTTTGAGCAATTACGATTGCTTATTGTTCTCACTTGACAGTCCTTGATGTTGTAGTTCCTATTTCAGCTTGGACCAGGAGTCTCTGCAGCACCACCGCTCGCCGTCCTCTGCTGGCGCGATTGACCCCCGGTCCTGAGCTATCCGCTTCTCCTGGTCGAAGGCGTCCATATCCTACACAAACGCACGTTCACACACATACACTCACGCACGCCTTCGTGCACACACACAGGTCTACGTACACACACACAACTATGCACACGTATGTGCCCAGGAGGAGGGGCAGGCTTGGGGGGACAGGAGCCGTTTCTGGAAACAATAACTCCAATGAGTAAGATCCTGTCGCCGTTCGAGATTGCGAAAAACATAATTTGAATTCAAAATTTCAGATTTTTTTTTTTTTTTTTTTTTGCCTATTCTATCAGTTTCAGTTACTAAAAGTAGGACTTTTAACTGAAAGACTGAAGGAAACAACTCCCATTGGAGAAATAAATATCATCGGCACGTTTATTTATTTATTTATTTATTTATTTTTGTAGAAAACCAGAAGAATTTTCTAAAGAAGAGCCCCAAAACACTGTCAGAAAGCATCGGGAAAATTCTGGAGGATTCTCGTTTCTCGGATGTAACTTTAAAAGTTGGTGAAGAAACGTTTCCGGCTCACAGAGCAATCCTGTCGAGTCGCTCCAAAGTGTTTGACGGCATGTTCCAGAGCGGTATGAAAGAAACTCAGGAAAGTGTGGTGGACGTCGCGGAAATGGAACCAACCACGGTAAGGAAGATGTTAAAGTACATCTATACGGGAACTATAGAAACATTGTCCGTGAATGAAGCAATCGATCTCTACGTGGCTGCAGATAGATATGACTTGCAAGAATTGAAGGAATGGTGCAAAGAGTTCATCCTGAAGCATATTTCATCAGATGATATTTTCAAAGTAGCAGTCATAGCAGACCTACATTCTGACGAGGAGCTTGATCTGGCTTCAAAACGTGTTTTCAAAGACAACTCGAAGGCGATAATGATGTCTTCGGCTTGGAGAGATTTCGGGAAGAAGAATCCCGCTTTGCAGACAGATTTGTTGGAAAGCACGTTATTGAGTTATTGTACACCTAAAAAATAATTGATTTTTTATGGGAAAAAAAAAGTTCTGTTGATTTAAAGCCATCAAAGGTTTGATTGAGTCAGTTGCAAATTGCTGTGCAGACAGATTTGTTTGGAAAGCACTTTGTTGAGTTATTGTACAGTTAAAAAATAAATTGATTTTTTATGAGAAAATTTTTTTGTTGATTTAAAGTCGTCAAAGACATGATTGAGTCAGTCGCTAATTGCTGTGATGAAAGATTTGTTTGGAAAGCACTTTGTTGAGTTATTGAACAGTTAAAAAATAAATTGATTTTTTATGGGGAAAAAAAAGTTTTGTTGATTTAAAGCCGTCAAAGGCATGATTGAGTCAGTTGCTAAATAGATATTCCAGTTTTTTGTCTAGCATGATGAAGGGTTCCCACGGGTCCTTGAAATTGCTTGATTTCAGTGACATGTTACGAAGAGCGCTTAATTGTTGACAAAATTTTTTAATTATTTCGACAAGGTGCTTTATTTTTTTTCAAGCAAGTCTTTAAAAAATGAAAAATTTTCTCTGTTTTTCTCAACCATCTCTCTCTCTCTTATTTCAAAGCGCATTGTTAATTTCTTTCACTGAAATTTGACATTTCAATGAATTATTAAGGAAAATGTCCATTTTCATTATGTGTTTTCAATTGATTTTCTTTTTCTTGTTAAATTAATATCAAACATTTTTAAAATGCTTTCCTTTTTCCCGTTTTTTCCGTTTCCTTTGGCAAAAACTGAAACTCTGCATCACACACACACACATGCATCCTCTTCTGTTTTACGGTCCCTTTGCTTTTAATTTTATGATTTTTAGATCAGTTCTTTATACTGGACTGGAAACTAGCTCAAATAACGCTGCTCTTCAAGAGAGGGTCTAAAAGTAACGCAGGGAATTGTAGACCTGTACGTCTGACTTCAGTGGTTTGTAAGATTTTCGAAACTTTGATCAAAATTAAGATTATGAGTTTCTTAGAGACTAATAGTCTGTTGACTAGTTTGCAGTTTGGGTTCAGGAAAGGTAAAAAGTGTACTACTAATCTACGACAAGGTTACCTTGGCTTTATAAAACAAAAAGTGTATGGATGTTGTTTACATTGATTTTCAAAAAGCTTTTGATAAGGTACCGCATGTTGATCGAATCAGCCTCTTTATGGAATTAAAACTGTTTAGAACAAACATAATTCAAACAAGCGCTTGGCTTCTGATGTGCTTTTTGCAATGCGTACTTCATAGTGAACAGATAAAAAGGGATAGTTAAAAGTAAGCTGTATTATATTTGGAAAATGTTGTTGCGTGTGGACATTGAATCGAAAAAAAAAGTTTAACAGTGTTGTGTTTTACTTGCAATGACAATGCGGACAAGAATGAAAAAAAAAAAAAAAAAAACATTAAAACCCCTCCTTTTATGAAGTTCTGGGCGCAGGCCTGCTTTGTAGGAAATGCTGGAAATTTTCAGGATTAAGCATTAAACAAATTAAAAATGCATTTCCGAGTGTTGATGCAATTTAGGCACAGTTTACCATTACCCATTGTCAACATTGGAAGTTAATGGTTTTGTCAAAGGAAAATACTATGCCAATTAGGGATGCGCCGATAAGCAAATTAGCTGATTACCAATCATAATGATTATTTTAAGCATTACTAATTTCTCAATCTTTATTTTTCTTTTATAATTTCGACTTTGGAAACTTAGTTAATAGTTTATTTCTGAGAAACGATTTGTTTTTCTCCCCTTTCCTAATTTTATCAAACTAATTTCAAAATAACATGTTATTTCTTTGAGCCAATTTTCGCACTATTGTTAATAAAGTTTCATCATGTTTACTGGACATAAAAATTAAGAAATATTAGGGTGTAGCCTGTGTTCAGCAACGTAATTTAGGAAGACTTTTATTTTTATAAAAACTATAAAAGTTACCTAAAAGCACTATGCTGAAGGAAAATAGTATCGACTCGTGAAAAATGTAGTAACATTGTATAAATGTTTTTTTTTTTTTAATGTTCCATTAAAATTTCTTGTACAGTTTAAACTAAAGTGCATACTGCAATCGGAGTTTTTGCATAAAGTATTACTTGAGGGGCCCCACTTTCCCCAAAAACTTTTCTGTGACGTAGTTTGCCAGTTTTCTGAAATGTTCAACCGGGACACCGAAATACTCGCCCCCCCTCCCCCGCCATCGTAGCGAGTATTCTAAAGGGGACACAGCCCTAGATGTTTTTTAGAGGGAAGTTCATTTTCAATACTATGAATAAATGGTTACTAATTATGAGCCTAAACCAGGGGTAATAAACAACACATGACGCAAGTATACATTTCAACATTTTATTTCTTACGTGTTAACATTTTTAAGTTGCTTTAGTTCGAAGGAAACCTTTGAATGCGGAATAAAAATTTGAAAAATATTTACATGTTCTTTGCATTGGCTAAGACCTTCTTAGAAAGCCTTTTTTTTTATATTTTAATCTTGTTGTAAAAATCCTCACAAGATAATTCGAATTTAATTTCACAGGCTGATTATTTTACAAGTCAATGTTGCAAATTTGTACCTTAAAGTACAAATTTATACCCAGACTAACGTAAGTCACATAATCGCTACTTCACCGGAGATAGGAAGAACATTTGTGTGGCGCATGCAAAATATAGGACGTGCGCTCTTTTAACACTGGTAAATAATTACTAGGGATTCCTTTTTTTTTTTTTTTTTTGGAATTACGTTTGTCACTCACGTTTACTCTTTCAAAAATCCCAAATAAAAATTCTTGTAAGATATATGAAAATCAGCAAACATTTTTTGGAAAACTAATTGAAAAGTGAAACATATTGTAACGGATTCGGTGCGACTTCCACTTTCTTGAAATGAAAACACAGTTCTTGATAAAAAACACAGGAGCTTTATTTACACTATGTACAGGAGAAATCGTTAACAACTGCTAAATTAGTCATCAGCAATTAAGCAATTGACACACAAAACCGTAAACTCAACGTTTACACACGTATTTACTTCCAAATACGAAAACAACACAGCGAAATGCCTCGCAATAAACAGAGCTAATACGCTCTCAGTTCGAAATCTCAATCGAAACTCACTCTTTATCGAGCGTCACGGTTTATAAACACACCGAAAGAAATCTCTCAAATATTCCAAACGCTTCTAGAAAATAGTAGACCGTTATCAAATTTTATCAATGAACAAAAGAAATAGGGGAGTCGTATACTTTAGCCATATGTTAAGGGGTTGTATATTCATTACGGGAAACTATTTACAGGTTACGTTACTAATATAATTACTATTTACAGGATTTGTAACATTGCCCTCTTCCTAAGGACTGCACGTCCCGGGCAGTACAATCCCCAGAAAGGGTGCAAACTTCTATCACAAGTTCACAAATACACACATTAATTAATAACCAATAATGCATTGGAAACACAATAATAACAAGAAATATTACTAAACATTAAAAGCAAAAAAAAAGAAATTATCTACAACTTTCATGTTATCAACCATGGTTGTTTACGTAATACTCATGAACTACGGCCATAGTATGGGGCTAACCGATCATAATGTACAACCTTAGGTTTTGCATTAGGTGATTTTTGGATCCTCACTACGACGTCATTCAGTCGGTTAAGGACTTTATAGGGTCCATCCCAATGCGACTGCAATTTGGGTGAAAGACCTTTCCGTCGGATGGGATTCCATAACAAACCTTGTCGCCTTCGTTGAATTCATGTCCAGTAGACCTTGTTTCGTATCGGGTCTTTATCTTCTCCGCCGCGATGTTGATTCGCTCTCGTGCGAAGTTATGAAGGTCTTACAACCGGGCCTGGAGATCCTGGATGTACTCCTCAGGCGATGAAGGCGCATCCGGAGGACGACCGAAGACGAGATCACAAGGTAGCCGAGGCTCTCGTCCGAAGAGCATCTGAGATGGGGCATATCTGGTAGTCTCGTGGACAGCACTGCGGTAGGCCAGAAGGAACAAATGTAGCTTCTTGTCCCAATCCTGTTGATTTCTGGAGACCATAAGCGAGAGATTATTCAGGATTGTGCGGTTAAATCTCTCCACCATGCCGTCCGATTGTGGGTGTAGTGATGTTATCTTAGTTTTCTCAATTCCGAGAATTTGACATAGGCCCTTAAACACAGCAGAGATGAAATTCCTCCCTTGATCGGAATGAATCTGCAAAGGTGTTCCATATCTCGAGATCCAAGTTGAACTAGAGTCTCTGCTACGGTAGTAGCTTCTTGATCTGGAATGGGATTCGGGCCATTTGGTGAAATAGTCGATGGAAACAAGAATGTATTTGTTCCCATCAGCAGTTCTTGGTAGAGGACCCAGGATGTCGATCCCAATTCGTTTGAAAGGAGCTCCAACGTTGTACAGATGAAGCGTCCATCTGCTTCTTTTCTTCGGTCCTTTACGAGCAGCACAGGCGTCACAAGAATGGCACCACTTCTCCACTTCATCCTTCGCCTTACTCCAGAAGAAGCGCTCCCGAACTTCATTGAGGGTTTTCAAGACACCAAAATGTCCTCCAGTCGCACTACTATGTATTTCTTTCAGAACATCTGAAATCCTTGATCGGGGAAGTAGTAACTGCCACCTAGACGTTTTGCCGTCATCAGATTCCCATTTTCGGTACAGTACGCCGTTCCGTAAACGGAGTGAGTTCCATAAAGTCCAGTATCTTTTTGTTGCAGGGCTGAAGATGGAAACGTCCTGCCAGCTAGGTCGCCGACTGTCACTTTCCATGAACTCCAAAATTGGTTTTATGTCAGGGTCGTCAAGTTGATCTTTTCGAACTTGGTCGTCACTCCATGGATCAGGTTCTGATGATATTGGAGTCACTGTCACCTGATAGGCGGTAGGGCTAGTCGTTCCATACTGTTTCTCGATTCGGGAACAATAGTGGCAGTTCTCAGGACAGGGTCTCCTTGATAAAGCGTCAGCATTACCGTGAGATAAACCTTTTCGATGCTTGATCTCCATCTGGAGCCGCTATATCCATCTAGCTATCTGGCCTTCCGGATTTTTAAAGTTCAAAAGCCAAGTTAATGAGGCATGATCTGTCCGAAGCAGAAATTTTCGGCCGTAGAGGTAATGATAGAAGTGTTCTATAGCTTTCACTATGGCCAGTAACTCCTTTAAGGGGACGCAGTAATTTCGCTCCGACTTTGATAAGCATTTGCTCCAGTAAGCGATGACATGTTCATTTCCGTCAATTTCTTGGGATAAAACAGCTCCGATGCCCTCGTTGCTCGCATCAGTGTCCAGGATGAAGGATTTTTCAGGCTGAGGATAGGCGTTGATGTTAAAACCTCCTTCAGTCGTAGAAATGCATCTTCGCATTCTTTGGACAATTCAAACTTTTGTTTGCTCTCCGTCAGCTTATGCAAAGGTCGTGCAATGTTGGAAAAACCCTTTACAAACTTCCTGTAGTACGTGCAGAGCCCCAGGAAACTTCGCAGCTGATGGATGTTTTCGGGACGACTCCAACTCTTGACCGCAGATACCTTTTCTGGATCGGTTTGTACACCCTCAGAAGAGATGATGTGACCAAGTTAGTTCACTTCCCGGCGGAACAAATTACATTTGCACGAGCTTAACTTCAGATTGGCTTCCTTAAGCTTTTGCAGCACTTTCCTAAGATTTGCCAGATGTTCTTCGAAACTGCGTCCCACGATGATGATATCGTCTAAGTAGACCAGACAGGATTCGTAGGAAAGTCCTCTTAACACTGTCTCCATAAGACGCTCGAACGTAGCTGGTGCATTGCAGAGGCCGAAGGGCATCACTTTAAACTGCCATAAGCTTTGTCCAGTTGTAAACGCTGTCTTCTCTCGGTCATCAGGGTGTTTCTCAACCTGCCAGTAGCCGCTCTTCAAGCCCAGGGTCGAAAACCACTTGTGTCCGGAAAGAGTGTCCAAGGTGTCGTCGATCCGTGGAAGAGGGTAACTGTCTTTCTTGGTGATTTCATTCAGCCGTCGGTAATCGACACAAAATCTGGTGGAGCCATCTTTCTTTCGGACCAAGACGATGGGAGAGGCCCAAGGACTGGACGAGGGTTCCAGGGGTTCGATGACATCATTCTCCTGCATCTCTTTCAGGAGGGTCTCAACCTCTTCCTTCTTGGCGAACGGTAGTCGTCTTGGATGCTGTTTAATAGGGGGGTGTTCTCCAGTGTAGATCCTATGCTGCGTTAAATTCGTCCGGCCCACATCCTCCGATGTAGATGAAAACAGATGCTTGAAGTCGTTCACCAATTGTTCCGCAGCAGTTCTTTGATCTTTCGATAATGACGCACTCCCAATTAACTTCGATGTCAAGGACTCAGAAGACACAGTCTCGGGGAAATTGATTCTTCTAATGAAGCAGTTTACTGGAGTACAAGTTGCCAACACTTCACCCTTTTGGATATTCCTTGGCCTTTCACTCACGTTGGCGACTCTCACAGGAATTACATCCTTAGAAAGGTCCACAAGCGTAGATGCTACCAGCACTCCTTTTAGGTTATTGTTTAGGTTAGGGTATTCAATGAGGCCGAATCTAAAGCTATTGTTTTCTTCAATGGAGCCAGGTATCAATGATTATGACCTTGAGGGAATCGATAAATGTGTTTGGGCTATTATTTGATGAGCGGACTTTACATTACTTTCTGCGGGGAAAACGGCTATGTCTTCTCTCGTCGAGTGCAGCTCATTAGTGTTGAAGTCGAGGTTGAAGTCATACTTCTTTAAAAAGTCCAATCCGAGCATGAAGGGGTCCGTGATATCAGCAACGAATGCCGTATGATGGTAAGTGGCATTTCCAAACACAATTTCTAAGTTTACTTTACCTTCAATCTCGATCTTGTCACCTGTCACAGTTTGGAGGGTAACACAAGGCGGCGTCCATAGAATGTCGAGTCCAAATTGACGAGCCACATCTGTTCTAATGATTGTAACATTGGCTCCAGTGTCAATAATCAGTTCGCAGGGAAACCCGTTTACATATCGTAAACAAACAGTCCATTACTGCCGCCACTCGTCGATGAAATCTGGAAAACTTTAAGATGGGGCTCATTCCAATTTGGCGACCTCCGCCCCGCGAGATTGCCATGGCTTAGTTTTCCTGGACCTGAGAGGGAGAGGTGCTCCTCCCTCTGGTTTCTTGGCGAACTTCACAGTTTCTTCGTAAGTGACCCTCGCCGCCGCATTTCCAGCACTTAAGTGGTTGTCGATTTTGGTCCTTGGGAGCCGAAATCCTTTTGAGGGTTCCTGCAATTTCTTTCATTTGCTTTTCAAGTTCATCAAAACGTGACGAAACCGGATCAAGCTCATCAGTTTTCACACCGCGGATTGAATGGCGATCCTTGCGGGTTGCTTGCTGGGCGGCCTCCAACTTCATCGCATACACAACAGCAGAATTCAGGTCTTTGACATCCGCCATCCGTAGCGCTTTCTGGATTTCCGGATCTTGAACCCCGTCGATGTAGTAATTGAGTGCCAGGTTGTCTCGAACATCCGCAGGGCAGTCGCAACAAGAAGTTCTGTCTAGAACTAAACGAGCCTACTTTCCCATATACCCATACTACTTTCTAGTACCTGATCAATATTCTCACAAGAAGTTCTGTCCAGAACTAAACGAGCCTACTTTCCCATATACCCATACTACTTTCTACTACCTGATCAATATTCTCAAAAATAGCTAAAATCGCAAATTGTTTCAAACATACTTTTTTAATATCATAAGCTGATTTCTAGGAATAAAATATTCCTCACTCATCTTAAAAAAAAAAAAAAGCACCTTTCAAACAAAGCAGCTAATACACTTTTTTCCATTAAAAAAATTCTTTAACAGTTTTCAAAACGAAAAAATAATAATTAAAATTAATAAGCTTATTGAAATAAATACATCATATTGAAAAATCGTTTCTTTTTCCCCTGTTGCCAAAAATAATTTTTTAAATGAATTAATGCAATTACCAAAATAAATAAAAACAATAAAATGTCAACTTAAAGAAATAATTTTCATTGTCAAAAAAAAAAAAAAAAAAAAAAAAAAAAAAAAAAAAAATCGTCTGCGTATATCTTTATGCAGAAACATGAATGACTCGCCGAAAACTGAATGCCTAAATTAAAACTTTAGCGTGAAAATAACAAGAAGTTCCGTCTAGAACTAGACGAGCCTACTTTCCCGTATACCCATACTACTTTCTAGTACCTGATCAATATTCTCAAAAATAGGTAAAATCGCAAATTTTTTCAAACATATTTTTTTTATATTTTAAGCTGATTTCTAGGAATAAAATATTCCTTACTTTTCTTCAAAAAAAAAAAAAAACGAACAAATAAAATAGCAGCACCTTTTAAACAAAGCAGCTAATACACTTCTTTCCATTAAAAATTTTTTTAACAGCTTTCAAAACGAAAAAATAATAATAATAAGTTCATTAAAATAAATACATCATATTAAAAAAAAATCGTTTCTTTTTCCCCTGTTGCCAAAAATAATTTTTTAAACGAATTAATGCACTTACCAAAATAAAAAAAAAACAATAAAATGTCAACTTAAAGAAATAATTTTCATTGACAAAAAAAAAAAAAAAAATCGTCAGCGCATATTTTTCGAGTTTATTCACCGAAAACTAAATACCTAAATTAAAACTTTAGCGTGAAAATAAAAACAAATCATATCAACAATAATTATTTCACAGTTAAAACCATAGCAGCGGAGTCGGAGTCGGAGTCAATCTCATTTTGGGATAAAAGAGTCGGAGTCGAATATCCAAGAATCGGAGTCAGTCATTTGTCCTCCGTGTATAAATGTTTGCCAAAGCTACGAAGTCAGAGTCGAAGTCGGGGAGTCGGAGTTCGATTAATTGTCGGGAACAGGAGACAGAGTCGGTGTCAGGTGCCCCTAAATTCTCGGAGTCGGAGTCGGGAGTAGGTCGTCAAGAGCTATTTCCAACAAAGTTTGTTTGAAGTAAATCCGCCTTTAAGTTCGGAATCTATATTGACTTTCAGTTTCCCCTTAGGCGCTAATGTTAAGAGATTTGAACTGTTCAAAATTGAACGAAAACTTGTTCAAATCAAAAAGATATTTTCGATACATGTTTTTCATCAAAAGTTTTTCCCTACAAAGTTTGTTTGAAGCCACTTCGCTTCTAAGTTCAAGATTTATTTTTGATTTGAATTTCCCCGTAGGCGCTAATGTTAAGTTTTTTTGAACTGTTCAAAATTGAACAAAAAATTGTTCAAATCAAAAAATCAATTATGGGAATGAGATGTCCTCGCCGAGATCTTTCTAACAAAAAAAAAAATTTGTTCGAATCGGACTATTCATTCAAAAGTTATTAGGGGGGGGGGGGGGACAGACCGACAGACAGACCGACAGACATTTTTCCCCATCTCAATACCCTACTTTCCAATTTTTAATTTTTCAATATTTATCTAACTATTTTATTTATTTTTGACTTTTTTTTTTGTTTTTCGGGATATTTTTAAGATGTATTAAGCCTTCTTTCATGCTTTTTTCTTCTTTCTCTGATTTTTACTGGGAAAGTAGGCTAAAAACAAGTCATATCAACAATAATTATTTCACAGTTAAAACCATAGCTGAGGAGTCAATCTCATTTCGGGATAAAGGAGTCGGAGTCGAATATCCAAAAATCGGAGTCAGTCATCTGTCCTCCGTGTATAAATTTTTGCCAAAGCTACGAAGTCAGAGTCGAAGTCGGGGAGTCGGAGTCCGATTAATTATCGGGCACAGGAGTCGAGTCGGAGTCAGGTGCCCCTAAATTGTCGGAGTCTGGAGTTTGGCGTCAAGAGCTGTTTCGAACAAAATTTGTTTGAAGTAAATCCGCCTTCAAGTACGGAATCTACATTGACTTTCAGTTTCCCCGTAGGCGCTAATGTTAAGGGATTTGAACTGTTCAAAATTGAACGGAAAATTGTTCAAATCAAAAAGATATTTTATATACAAGTTTTTCATCAAAAGCTTTTTCCTACAAAGTTTGTTTGAAGCAAATTCGCCTCACAGTTCGGAATTGTCTTGAATTTCCCCGTAGGCGCTAATGTTAATTTTTTTTGAACTGTTCAAAATTGAACAAAAAATAGTTCAAATCAAAAAGTGAAATATGGGAATGAGGTGTACTCGCAGAGATCTTTCGAACAAAAAAAAGTTTTTTCGAATCGGACTATTCATTCAAAAGTTATTAGGGGGGGGGGGGGGGGACAGACAGACAGACCGACAGACATTTTTCCCCATCTCAATACCCTACTTTCCAATTTTAATTTTTCAATATTTATTTAATTATTTTACTTATCTTTGATTTTTTTTGTTTTTCGCGATATTTTTAAGATGCATTAAGCCTTCTTTCTTTTTTTTTCCTTCTTTTTCTAACTTTTACTGGGAAAGTAGGCTAAAAAGCAAGATGAGACAGTCTCTCGATGTCCGCCGCAATCTCTTGCAGGGTTTTCCCGGTTTTCTGGAAACGGGACTTCAACTGGAGTCGGCCGAAATCTTTCTGGCACTTCTCACCGAAGCGAAGCTCCAGCGCAGATGTGAGGGCGGCGAAATCCAGGCGCTGGCCGTCCGGAAGGGTCTGAAGAATGTCCGCTGCGTCACCTCTCAAAGATGCTGCAAGATGGCAGGCCTTGGTAGCAGAGTCCCATCCGTTCGCTTCCGCCACTATCATGAATTGAGTTTCGTAAACCTGCCACGAAGTTTTCCCATCATATGTGGCAAGTTTAATGGACGGTCGAGCAACCGATGTGGGAGCGCCAAACTGAACAGAGCAGCTTTCCGCGGTCGCCAATCTCCTTTCCAGGTTTTTAGAGATGTCTTCTTTAAGTTGATGAAATTTTCTATCGTCTTCTTCCAATTAATTTTCTACAGCATTGCATCGGCCTTCAACGGTACTCAATTTTTCTTCAAATTTCTCTTCGATTTTATTTTCCACTGCGATGAATCGGCCTTCAACTGCTTCAAACTTTCCTTCAATAGCATCAACTCGATGCTCTATCTCATTAAATTTATTTTCCATCACAGTCTTTACCGAAGTAAGGTCGTTTTTAATTTCCTCTTGGTTAGAAGCTAAATCATTTTTCAGCACCATTAAATCACTTTTCAATTGTTCTTGATTAGCCGCAATGTCATTTTTTAATTGTTCTTGATTAGCCGCCATATCATTTTTTTAATTGTTCTTGATTTGCAGTAAAACTTGCAGTCAAATCACTTTTTACAGCATTGATTGCGTCAAGAAGTTGTTTTAATTGATCATCCATTGCGCGAGTAATCACCCTAAAAAACAAAGTCTATAAATTCAAGCAGTCTTTATGAAAAAATGTCCAAAGTCACACTTACTGCAAGAAAGACCAGAAGAAGCCCCGCGTTGGGCGCCAAATTGTAACGGATTCGGTGCGACTTCCACTTTCTTGAAATGAAGACACAGTTCTTGATAAAAACACAGGAGCTTTATTTACACTATGTACAGGAGAAATCGTTAACAACTGCTAAATTAGTCATCAGCAACTGAGCAATTATCACACAACACCGTAAACTCAGCGTTTACACACGTATTTACTTCCAAATACGAAAACAACACAGCGAAATGCCTCGCAATAAACAGAGCAAATACGCTCTCAGTTCGAAATCTCAATCGAAACTCACTCTTTATCGAGCGTAACGGTTTATATACACACCGAAAGAAATCTCTCAAATATTCCAAACGCTTCTGGAAAATAGTAGACCGTTATCAAATTTTATCAATGAACAAAAGAAATAGGGGATCGTATACTTAAGCCATATGTTAAGGGGTTGTATATTCATTACGGGAAACTATTTACAGGTTACGTTACTACAATAATTACTATTTACAGGATTTGTAACAATATTAAAAATCTGAAATTGGAAACTGAGCCTAATCGCACGGCAACTATTAGAAATGAACTTTTTTTTTTATACAGGGGCATATCTAAATTACATTCGTTTGCTGATCACGTAATTGTTTATACACTCACTAGAGGACCCGACAGACGTTGTTCTGTTCAAAATTTGTAAATTGAAAAATTTCAATAAATTATCAACGAACCGTTTTGTTGAAAAAAATAAGTAAATAGAAAATGTTTTAAGCTGCTTGATGTCAGAATGTTTATATTTATTACAACTTGATTTATCTAGTGCTCACTGAGCAGTTGTTTTATCAACTATTTTTTTCGCGTACTTGAAAGATCTTCATAGATTGTATGGTTTGTTTCTACAGACATACTCAAAGGATAAAAATCATCCTCAGATATTAAGTATATAAAACTAACTACCCATCTAGAGAAAACAGGAAATCCCGCTGCAACGTCCTCCATATGAAAAAGAATAAAACAATCGAAAGGATATCGTTTTAAAAAATGATAAATGTAAAAACAGTTCCCTGAATAAGCGAAAATCACCCCTCCCCAGATGTAAAAAAAACACGTTCGTCAACTAAAATGACTTGACACTCTTTAAAAACCAAAAAACAATTCTTGGCGATTTAAAATATTAAACCAGATGAACAAAAAATACAATAAATTACATTAACAGTAGTAAACAAATAATCACGCAACTGTATTGTTACTGCCAATGTCGCCAAGAGATCACGTTCCTGTAATCTAGCCGATCAGTGAGCAAAGCGATTTCCGACCGATTATCGGTCCCATCTTTTGAACGAAAATTTCATATATTTGCCTAATTTGTTCTGTCAACCAAAGATAAAAATCTTCCACTGCACTGATCTTGTGTGTACAGAACTACCCTGTTGTAATTTTATCAGAACAATAATAAAATTTGTTTCGTCTTCAAATTCCACCATCTTTTCCTTTAATAATGTAATGATTAGTATTATAATTCTTAAAGTATTCTTGCCATTGGTGCCAAAACTCAGATGGATTTGAACCGATAAACAAATGTTGTTATGTACGGTACTTTCCGATCATTTGGTTAAGAAAAATTAAAGCACCGATCCGGTCACATGGTTTAACCACGACGAAAAATACGCGTTTTGCGTGAACCTAGTGAAAGAAACTCGATTTCTTCCAGTACTTTACTTTAAAATATATCACTGGACCTAAAATCGTTGCTTTCAAGAAATGTGAAGGCTTCTCTCTCTCATTATCACAGCAGGAAATTTCATTTCAAAACGCAGAGCTGGCTTTCTTATTGTCCTTCGGCAACGGGTTAAATATTTATTTCAGTTCTCGCTCAACAATAGGTTAAAATAAATATTAATCATTTGGGAGATGTAACCATCCAATGTTTAAAATAATTAATTAATTAACAAAAACGTTTCTGATTCGATCCATCGCGCTTCGAAACCATGCTTGCCACAACTTAATTACACACAAAAAATTTGATCAAAATCGGTCCAGCCGTTTAAAAGCCTTATGGTGACAAACGTCCGCATAGAAGATTTTTATACATATAAAGATGATTGTGAAAATTGCAACAACAGGAAGGACTCATTGGGTAGGAATAAAATTTGTTGCATATATTACTCATTGTGTTACAAATAAACGATCAAAATTACAGAAAATAACATGCGTAAATCACTAGCGAATGAGGGTATCCCGTGCATCTATGTGAGCCTGTACATGTTTTGGTATCGAATCATAGAGGTGCTAATTGTCACGATTGAGAATAGCATCTCATATGGCTTCAATCTGACACCAAAGTTCATCCGTACCCACTGCCGGAAGAGACACATGGGGGAATCTCCGACAACACAATCCGAGACATGCCCGATTAGCGTCATATCCGGAGAACGGACAGGCCAAGGAAGTAGCATAACTTGTCGTGCACCGAAGAACACTTGTACGTTACGTGCGACATGTGGACGTGCACTGTCCTGCTAAAACACCGCACCAGGAATGCTCTGAAGAAAGGGTTAATATTTCCGGCGTCACAGCGTCCTTGAAGCGGCACTTGCTATTGAAGTTATCCGTAATTCGGAATAGTTGTGACTGCCCTTGATTTTCAATAGCGTTCCAGACCATGACGCCTGGCGTTATAGTGGTATTACGTCAGATTACGCACTCTGGGAGGTGACGTTCCCATGTGTAACGTCTGACACGTACACGTCCATCGTTTTGTGCAGATTAAATCTGGACGCATCCGAAAAGATGACATGTTGCTAATCCGCCATTGGGCGTGTTTGTGGGCCCATTGAAGCCTGAAGCAACGAGGGTTGAAGGTGAAGGGAGTCTTTAAAGTTGACTGTGCAATTCAATGCTAAATTGTATATTTTAGTTCCGAAAAAATATTTCCCCCCATTTTTAGGCCTCCATTTAGACCCCCCTCTAAAAAGAATAATCCCTCCTCTTTCTGCAGTTTTAACAGCAGAAAAAGGCACATGGAACCCAAAAGGAAGTTCAAAAAGAAAACGGCAATAAATCACATCGCATGTGACATACAAGTGCACATGTCTCTTTCTCTTTGTTTTGACTCTAGCGCGGAGAGCAAGTAGCTGGCGAAAATAAGACGTGCTAAGGGCCAGTGGCGTAGCCAGGGAGGGCGGAGGGGGCGGCACACTCCGGGCAGAACTTTTCTACGGGCGGCAAATCAACCTTATTGATGTGGAAATAAAACGTATTTTCCATTCTCATTCATTACAAGAGTTCTCTGTTTCAAAAGAAGTAAAAGAGATTTCTGTTTTCTCGCTTTTGAGAGTAGAAAATCTATCACACAACTTTGTATCATATGTTAGTCTATTCCTTGCGGAAGGTAAGCGAATTTCATTTTTCAACGTTCGGTTTGGTCATTGGTCCCTCAACTTGGCCAAACATAGTCGAAATTGCGTTTTAGTGTATTCAGTTTCAAATAATTCCAGTTGCAAACAGACCCGTGCCAAGCCTGATCAGCGCCGTCGTGCTAATGTCTTTTAAGCGCCTTTATGATGTGACGTTCGGGGAAAATTTAGTTTGTACCTGGAGTGAAGACAAATATAATATGAAAAAAAAAAAAAATTTGAAAAAAAAAAAAAAGAACCGACTTCAAAATTGCTCTAAAAAGTGAAAAATAATTTTATCCTTTAAACATCAACGATAATACTTTTAAACGTAATTTTTGAAGTTGGCGCAAAAACAAAATCGTGTGTAACCATGCTTCGTTTATATTTTCTTCAGAAAATCATCCAAAGTTAGGAACGAAACATTTATATCGTTACTCAAATATGCTGTTATCCATGCATAATGTATGTGGTAGTGAAGAAACTGGGCCTGGTTAAATTTATAATTGTAGTTAAGTTATAGCTGTGAATGATTTTATCTATCGTTTTTTGCGCCAACTTCAAAAATTAAGTTTAAAAGTATTATCGTTGGTGTTTAAAGGATAAAATTATTTTTCACTTTTTAGAGCAATTTCGAAGTCGGTTCTATTTTTTTTTTTTTTCTTCAAAATTTTTTATTTCATTCGTTTTAATGTAAATGTCTTTCAGAAATATTAAGAAGTTACCATAACGAAACTTCACCTTATTTTTCATAAAAATGCTCCATACTAAAAAAAAAAAAAAAAAAAAAAAAAAAAATACGCCTAAAACTTTAAGCGATTGACACTAAAAATTTATCATTGTCCCTAGAATTCATTTGTGTGTTAATTTAATTATAATCATTTAAATATTACGTTTTCCCTAACTAATTTACATTTCACAGCATACAAGTTGCTTTTTATGCAATCCTGTATCTCCTTACTTAGCTCAGATCATCTGTTATTGGCATTGATGATAACGATAAAAATACTACTATATATAGTTGAGGCGAAACTAACCTAGTAGCATTGTGAAGGCTAAGCCGATCCTAATCACTGCGTTACCTCTCTTCCAGGTTAAGTTTACCCCCACGATAGAGCAATGACACTGAAAATAATTAATGCTTGCTTCAGAGAAGCCTTCATTCAAAATTATCACTACAATTACTATTAATGTTACTGTTGTATGGCACCAAACTTTGCTAACAATGGGTTTTATATTTAATCATTTAATAGAGAAATTGCATGAAATTTACTGTTTTTTGACCATAACTTTTTTTCTAAAGAACAAATATGGCCAAACAAAGTAATGGGACCTAAGTTGAGCCATCCCCTATCCATTAAAAAAAGAATCATCAAAATCGGTCCACTAGGTGAGACGCTGTGAGTGGACAGACAAACAAAAAAAACATACATACGGTATGAACTGATAACCGCCTCCTTTTTGAAGTCAAGTCGGTTAAAAATACGTTTCACTTTTAATTTATAAAAAAAACTAATGTGTAAATACTTCACTTTCGAACAAAGTTTACATTTTCACTTCCTATCTCGAAGTTATTTCGATTTCAGTAGCTCCTCTGATTTGCCAACGCGTTTTGAAAAAAGACAATATTTAGAGTATGAAAGTTGCCATAGAGAGGTATTTGCCACTCTAAATACCTCTCTATTGTCTAATTGATGAATAATTAATCAAACTTTTATGCCTGTCCAAACATGACAACAAAAGGCTCTGATTATATTTCTAAACTGAAGTATTATCAAAGGCGGATCTAAGAATTCTTCAAAGAAGAAGCGAAATTGCATTTTTAGAAAATTCATCGAAAATTGTCTTAAAAACCCTTTTGGAACTTCAGTCTCGAAAAATTGCTGATAGTCTCTCTCAACCACTCAAAAGTATGATAATAAAGATATATTCCACCTTAAAATCTGTGAAATTAAAATCCTTTCCAGAAAAAACAATTATTCTGAAACACGTAATCGGCAAAAAGGCTTTGAATTCAATATCTAAAACAAATACATTGTCCAAAGCACTTTAATTTTAATGCACAATTAGTTAAAGACAAGGGGGAAGGGTAAAATCGAGTAACTATGGTTAAGTCGTTACTTTTCGGGGCTAGAAATTTAACCTAATTTATTGTCTGCAGTGTAATAATAAGTACACTGGCCTCAAAAAATTAAGGTACAACTGTTTTTTTGCGTCTAATTTGCAAATGAATGAATCTAGAAACAAAAAATTTGGAGGATATGTGAATAAAATGGTTTTTTTTGTTAAATGTGTCATAGAAATTTGTATAAGTGTATTGCAAAAAACGATTTATAACAAAGAAAGCCATCTTTGCGGAAAAGTCCATTGTTGAAAAAAGAAGACAGAACATCACAGCTTTATGTAGTAAAATGTCACAGAAACAATATAAAAATGGGTTCTAATAAGTTATGTGTCCCCACTAACTTGAATTTATTGTCGGCATCGATTTCCCATGCCGTATATTAAATTGTCGGAAACCTGAATAGAAAGCAAAGTCCAGACGCAGAGTAAGCCATGTTCCAGCTTATGTAACAATCTTGGAAGAGGATTTTAGACATCAACCTGTCTGCCAAGATAGTCCCAAAGATGTTCTATTGGATTCAGGTCTGGAGATCGAGCTGGCCATTCCATTCGTCCCAAACCGCGATCCTCGAGATACTCCTCAACAATCTGAACTCGGTTAGGTCGTGCATTATAATCCATCAGAATGAAGTCATTAACAATAGCACCAGCATATGGGCGGACATATGGATCAAGGATCTCATTCCAATATCTCAGACCAGTCAGAGTTCCTCCTTTGAACACATGCAGGTCAGTGCGACACCGAGCGAGATCCCTGCCCAAACCATGGTTCCATCATCTCTATTACTGTGCCTTTCAACAGCATTGGATTGATGGTATCTAGTGTATGTAGTGCGCTGCTCCCCCGTAGATTAATACACGCCCGGAATCATTCTCCAATGTCAATCTGGACTCGTCTGTGAACAACACGGAAACCCATTGCTACTAGGTCCAGGAAACATGTTCTGTTTCCCAGCATAAGCGGATCCTTCGTAGTGGTTCGTTGAGGGGAACACACTCAGGATCGTTTTGCATACAGACCTGCATTGTGAAGACTATTTCGCACCGTAATAGCAGAGATTCTTCTTCCTGATGCTACAAAGTGCTCTGCAACGAGCTGCGGCGCAGTAGTGGTTCTTCTCCTTCGGGCCGAAAGAACTAGAAAACGTTCTTCTGCTGGTGTTGTAGCTCGTGGTCGGCCTGAAACAGGTGTTTCGGACACAGAATCTTCGAATTAGTATCGTCCTAAAGTCGATGAACACTACGAGACACATTGAGACGTCTAGGCATCAATCTGCGACAATCCCATTTCCATCCATCTAACTGCCCTCCACCTTAACGACTCAGGTAAACAACGTCTCTGAGACATTTTCTAAACTCTATTGTCACCGAAACTGCCAACAACAGTTGAAAATCAACGTTAACTTACACCCAAAAACACAAAAGCTTGATATTTGTATGTTTTTTCTCACTCGTAAAAATATGTTCTTTTCTATAAAATAAAAGTGGAAACAACCTTTTTTTCATAAATAATGTTAAAGTTCGTTATTATCATTAATGCAAACTATGCATTTTATTGTTACTGCCATTTTTTTTATGGCGCGCTTCGAAAAACATATTGTACCTCAACTTTATGAGGCCAGTGTGTACGCATAACTAAATAATACGCAAATGTGCTTTCCGTTTTTTTTTTTTTTTTTTTTTTGTTTAATTTCCACGAACGATAGTTAAAAGTCACAAAAAGACCGATTGCACAAATTCTAATTACAACAGATTCAACGTAAGAAGCAAAATGGAGGCAAATTTCTTGCGCCTCGTAGCTCTACCTTATAGACCACTATAGACTTACCAAAATAGCATTTGCAGCTCCATACTTTAGGAAGAAAAATGCTAATGTGTGCATTAATTAGCATCACGTGCTTTCAATGTTGAGGACTGCGCTTTTGAATAGCACGTATAGACACAACAAGGCAATAGTTTTTCCTTTTAGATGGACAGCGAGGCGGATTGCTTGTTTCAATGCGATTTATAATTTCGACACCATCATCATTTGATATAATGAAAAGTATAATTTTATGTTTTGGTTGGAGATTTTTTACTATTATTTGGATCTTTTTTGATTGGTAGAGCTCGGCCCCTTTTTGACTCTGGCGCCACCATGCGTCGCACGACCTTGCACATAGGGACGGCACGGCCCTGGTTGAAAACCTCTCGCACCTCCACTCTGTAGTCTGCGTGAAAGATAGCTTCAAAATGTTTTTAGGCGGGAGAGCTCTCGAATTTTTCATATTTTTTTCCTGATATCACGAAAGATAGCTTAGAAATAGGTTTTGAGACCTCAATGCTGAAAAATTTCTAGGCAGAGCCCCGTACCCTGTCCTTTCCTCTAAAGTAGCAGACACAGCAAAAAAGTACATAGTTAGACATTTAATTCTGAAAACTTTCCTCGAGAAAACTCCCACCCTCGCATTTAAAGACTCAACATAGTGATTGCAATACCGAATACCGGCATTGGTTGAGGTAAAATACCGGTATTTTTGGTATTAGCTGAAAAAAAAGTTTTAATTCAAGAATTTTCTCTCAATTTAACTTATTAAGTACAGTGAAGCACCGTTTATACGTTTCTCTTTTATACATTTTTATCAATTATACGTTTTTAAAATTGGTCCCTGCAAAGTCTAATACACATTAACCTTTACCTATTATACGTTTTTCGTTTCTGCGCTTTTTCGTACAGTCCCTTCAAAAACGTGTAAACGATGCTTCACTGAGTAAAAATTGTAAAAAAGCAGTCGAAAAACTTTGTACTATGGAATGAGTAAAAATGACAACAACGTGTATAAAGTACAAATAAAGTAGTAAAATGGAGTTAAAAACTCAGCAAACAGCTGTTTCGGGGCTTTTATATGCAAGCCCCTTCATCAGTGCAAAAAAGAATAACAAAAAGTCCACACAATGTAGACCGAAGGATAAAATGAACAAAAAATGGAAGGAAGCAAAGTAAATGGACATGGAAACCGGAAACACATGCGTCAGAGAACAGCAACGACACCTATAGTGCGGAAAAAACGTCACAAACAGAAAAAAGTTTTTAAAGATAAGATTTCTTGCACTGGGGAAAGGGGGAGTACCCGACAAATCAGTAACTAACTGTTGAAGCAGATTTTTTCCAAATGTAATAGGATTCCCAAAAATCTAAATCATAAATCGAGGAACACCTATGAATAACCTTGGCAGAAGAAAAATCGAAAATATCATTGAAAGACTAACAGTGTTGTGCAATTGAGGAACGTTTTAAATCTTGCTTTTTGACATAATTTTCAGGTTCCTTAATATGGAATTTAAGAGAACGTCGGGTCTGTCCTATGTATGTCATTTGACACTGACAAGAAATACTATAAATGCCCCATCGGTCAAGTTCCGGAACCGGGTGTTTTAGTTGCGAAAATTTAAGTTTGTTGATAGGGGAAAATGCAACTGAAAAATTAAACTTTTTTAAAATTCTTGCAATTTGAAGACTGATTCTTGGGAAAAAGGGTCAAACAACCAAATTAGAATAATTCATCTTAGACAGTGCTTGATTTTTATTAGTTGAATTGATGTTTCCTGTGTATGGTATCAATGATATCAATTGCAAACCCCCGATCCAATGCAACACTTTTTAAATAATTCAATTCAACAACGAGTAAATTGGAACTAGAACAAATCGTTAAAGCCCGGAAAACAAAAGTTCTGAATGCCGCTAGTTTTTGTTGAGGGGGATGAACAGAAAATTTATGTGCACTGTTAAAAATTCAGGAAGATTTTCTGGTAATTGTTACTGTAAAATGGCGGACTTAACGCATCGCTGATTTCTACGGTAATTTCTACCGGAGAAATAAGCGATCCCAGCGCCAATTGGTTGCTGTGGGCTACCGAGGAAACCGTAAAGTGACTGCAAAGGGTTTACGGAAAACAGTAGTGATAAAATTATTGTCTGGACGAGTGATGGAAACATCTAAAAAAAGAGAGATGATTGTTAGATTCCATTTCAACGGTGAATTGCATATGTGGATCAATACAGTTTAAAACCGACAGAAGACTATCATAGTCACGGAAAGACGAGTCATGCAAATTTCTTTTTCCATGACACAGAACCAAAATCAATCTATTGATGTAAAAATTTGGCTTCAAAACCACGAACTAATTGAATATTATGAAACTAAAGTAGCAGAAAGATTGCAAAATGATATTTTCATTACTATATGGCGACTGGTGAGATTAATCGCAGTTTTGTGAACTTCTTTTCTGTGTGTGTGTGTGATTTTTTTTCCCTATTTTCCTGATCACTAACTTTTCCTTTTGTGAAAGTTAATTTCGAATGTATTTATTCTACGAATAATTTATTCCAACCATCAATTGCAGTAATACTTTATGATATTTTCTTTAAATATTTGTCTCAATTGTACTGAATTTTGGCGAAAAACGTTTTCTTGTTAGTAAAACAAATCGTAATTTGTTGTCACCGGTATTGGTTTGTTGTCATATCTCGCTTTATACTGGGCAAGATAATAATTAGAAGGTATATAGTGCCTTGAAAATTTGCACACGAATAAGAGAAACTATCAAGATAAAATTAAGTCAAGTTTATCGTACTTTTCAAACCAAAAGGCTTTTAATTAAAATCCAACACAAACCTCTCTTGCTCAAGAGAAAATGTTGTTAATATTGGATAAGTATCGTCTCTCGGAAAGAAATTACAACTAGCTGTAAATTATAAAATAATAATAATAATACATGCAATGCAAAATAAATACACACACACACACAAAAGAATTTATCGAAAAATAACACACAAGAGACCGAATTATTTGAAAATGGACTTCTAGACACTAGAAAGGAAGTGCATCGCGCATCGTTAACAGTACCACCGACCTGCGTGAATTCATAAAAAAAATATTTCTAACTGTTGGAAAGTTGAGCACTAAATGAGTTCTAGGCTCAGAAACAATGTAATAGATGCATTATGTTTTTTACTATTATTGGTTTTTAATTATGACATTTGTTCCTTCATTTTACATTTGCTGACAATACGTTTTCAATAATGAAATGTGGCAACGAAATTTCAAATACCGGTATTCCGGCATCACGTTTTAAAAATACCGAATACAAGTATTGAATTTTTGGTCAGGTATTGCAATCCCTATCTCAACAATCCCAATTTGAAAACAGCATTTAAACCTCGAATATCCTTGATCTCCTATCGCGATCAAGGATAACCTAAAATACGTTTTTTAGGACTTCAATTTCGGAATTTTTCCGAGAGAGATTTCTTAAACCCTCACCCTTCTTCTCTTACCTAACGTCTCCAAAGATTAAAACTGTTTTGAAAACTTCAATTTTGAAAAATTTCCGAGTAAGGAAAGCCGAACTACTCACTTCTTTTTCTAACGTCACCAAAGATAGTCCAAAATTTTCTTTCTAAGAAATTTGCGTGGTTGGGACAGCTCGCTAACCCTTCCCTTGCAAACAGAGCCAAAAATTAACTTCAGCTTTAAGAAAGATTTTGAGAGGGAAACCTAACTCTGCCCCTTCTTGCGTCTAACATTATCAAACAAAGCCTAAAGTCGGGCGTCAATTACGAAAACTTTCCATGAGAGAGCCGCCTGGCTTCACAACATTTCTGGTGCTGTTACGTGTTATGGAACCCTTTAACGTCATCAAAAGGCAGCCTAGAATTGCGTTTTTGGGACTTCGGTGCCGAAAAATTTCCAAAGAACCCGAATCTTCACCATTCTACCAAAGATGCCCTTAAAATTGGTTTCAATTTTAAAAATATTTCACTGGGAAACCTCATCGCATATCTCTCTTCTAACGCCTGCAATTGAGTTAGAATATACATGCAGTTGCGTAGTCAAAGATAGCTTAAAATTGCATATATTGGAGCTTAAAATTTTCGAATTAAGTATTCGACCATTCCTGATTTTCTTAAGCTCTTCAAAGTAACTAAGCTGAATTTTAAAACTTTGATCTCGGAAAATTGTCTGCGGTACACACCGATCCCGTAACGTCAGCAACGAAACACTAAAACAGGTTTCAATTTTGGGGAAAAAAACGGGAGCAAACCCAACTAGCCCTTTCCCCTAACTTTACTAAAAATTACCTAAAATCGCAATTTTTTTAATGTAAATTTAGCAATTTTCTCCAAGTGGTCCCTTATCCCCCCTCCTTTTTTTTCTCTTTTGCAAGTATATAGAATTTAATTACGTCTTTTTTTCTTCACTGAAATTTCTAGTTTTAATTTAAACACCTTTGACAATTTACTGTATTTGCTGTTTCACAACGAAAGGGCGGCAAACACTAGCTACGTCACTGGCTAAGGGCTGCCTAGTTGTTTTGCTCTGCGCCGGTAGACTTCATTCGGATGCGGGCGTCATTAGAAGTAGAGGGGATACTTCTTTTACCTAGTCTGAAATAGGAATTTCAGAAATTGATTTTTGTAATATTAAACTATACAGTCCAATACTTAAAAGTCATCAAATCATGGGTTAGGCCCATGTAAAAGAAAAAAAAACCATCATTAGAAGGCAAAGCCGTAAGAAAAGTGCAAAGATATTCGACAAAATGTCCAGAACATCAGTAACAATAAGTATAATTAACAAAATTAAAACTTCAAAAGGGTGGAGCGCTCATTGGAACAATCAGCAACTGGAAAATGCTCTCACTGGTCAAGGCATTGAGGAAGGAGAAAGCCGCTCCAGATCGTCGCGCCGCTGTGCGACGATTGAAGTTAATAGTAGCATAGTTCAAAATCATAGTATTACTAGGATTTGATCGAATTTATGTCGAATCTTTAATATGTAAACCAACGTTGGAGTAGGTCAATGTGTTCATTAATATTATTATACGCATCCATACTATTAGAATCAGTAGATAAAATAGCTGTATCGTCAGCAAACATAGAAATTAATGTGCATGGGTGGGTGGGCACATCATAAGTGTAGATGTTGTATAAAGTGGGGGAGCTAGAACTACCTTGAGGGGTACCAGCCAGAACGGGCTTTTAAGAGGATAGGGACTTTCCAACTCTAACTTGAAAAGTTCTATTAGAGAGGTAGGATTTGATAATCTTAATGATGTGTGACAGGGAAATTCAGCTTGAGATGAGCTCAAAATACAAGCCTTCGTGCCATACTTTGTCAAAGGCTTTACTAATGTCGAGAAATAAACCAATCGTGCGCTCCCCTTCACGAAAGCCTTTGGAGATGTGATTAATAACCCGGAGTGGTTGGTGTTGGGTAGAATGTTTAGTTCTAAACCCAAATTGGAAATTTGGAATAAGATTATTAGTATAGAGGCGATTGATGATCATTTTATTCAGAATTTTTTCAAAAATCTTTGAGAGTGAGCAAAGTAAGCTTATTGATCGATAGTTCTGAGGAAAATTTTGGGCGGAGCCAGACTTGTGAATGGGAGCGATGACCGCATTTTTCCAGATATCAGGAAAATAACTGCAAAGGATACAGAGGTTGAATATGTGAGCGATAAATAGAAAGGTGGCAAAGTGCCACCCGGACAAGCGAAGCTTTCTCCAGTTACACACACATGGTGAACAACCGGACATATCATGCCAGATTTATTTAAATCATACGAATGTCAAAGTTTTGAATGCACTGGAAATACTTATAAAGACATTACAACATTGCAGCTGGTGATTAGGATTCTTTTTAATCTCTTAAAACATAAAAGTACTTTAAAAAAAGTAAACTGTTCATTTTCCTTCACGTACTAATTAGCTACTTATCTTTCTTAAATGAAGTTCAACTTTTCATCCCTACTATTCCGCATACCTATTAAACCTATATCACAATACCCCAAACTAAAACTGATATTCCCCTTCAACAGGTTATTGCTTTTCTTGTTGGCAAAAATAAAAAAGGGGCTGTTTTACTTATCCTTGGCAATAAATTAGGCCTCGATAGCCAGTTTGGCGAATCCGCCTGATCTACGATTCTTCTTGGTCCGCCCCGGTCACTGTGCACATCGGGCACGTAACCAAAAAAAAAAAAAAAAGCTTCAGTTCAAGTATCATCGGCCGAACTTTTCTAATTTCCAACTCACTCAGGTCAGCAAAATTACGGGAAGTGTCGCCAAACTGGCTATCGAGGCCTAATTTATTGCCAAGGATAAGTAAAACAGCCCCTTTTTTATTTTTTCACCTGGTTCAATTAGGCACTCGCTGAGTATTTCTTGTGTTACGTGCCCGATGCGCACAGTGACCGGGGCGGATCAAGAAGAATCGTAGATCAGGCGGACAAGGAAATGTCCATGGTAGTTGAGGCTGCCCATCAGTAGGAGTTCCCTTGTCATGACAGTGATTGACACGGCACCTGTCTTCTTGCTCAGCATTCCCTCTTTTGTAGGCTGCTCACAATTGAAAACGAATAGATAAAATTTTAACTGGAGAGAATACATTCTTATGTCCTCTCTGCTGCACATATAATGAATTTTCTTATTAAGAACTCCTCTCTATCTCAAACGAAATTCTCCCCTGCTAGTAGTGTACTTGTATCATAGAAAATTACCAAGCTATTTTTCGTTATTTTGCGTATGATTTTATTTCTGACACGTGTTTCATTATTTTAAAATTATCACAATTCATTAATTTGTGAAAGATTATATTCTCATTTGAATGCAATTTATTTCAGTGTTTTACAAATGTGCATCAAAGACTGCATAAATGGGACAAAATTGGATTTATACCTACTGGATGCAAAAATAGATTTCTTTCATTTAAGGGAATTGAAGAATGAAAACAATGTAAAATATTCGATTTTTTCTTGGTTTACTAACCCTATTCAGGCATGAAATGTTTTCAGAAGGTCGGTTAAGGGGCAAATATTTGCTTGTCTTTTAAGAACAGCTTCTGATCTATTTCTTAGGGTAGGAATTTAGTATCGAAATTAAGGGACGGGGGGGAAAATATGCGCTATATAAAATACAGTTATTTAACTCATAGAAATAGTATACATCTGAAATGTTAATATTAGTATTGAAAGAGCAGAATAGAGATTAAGCCATAAAATGAGGGTAAATCATTTTAAGCCTATTGCTCCCCCCCCCCCCCCCCACTCCTCCAAAGCACAAATATTCAAATGGAAATACAAATTGAAGTTGAAAAGACTTTGAAAGAAGGAAATTACTAAGCAATTTTAGTCTTTTCAGCTTCGTTCGTATGGTTATGTTCAGCGAGAGCTTCACGACTGTAACTTACTGCTTACTACTCGCTGAAATGCTATGAAAAGTGTTAAAACAATATACACTTGAGCAGAAACTATATCATGTACGTGTATATTGCTAAAATGTTTCTATTTGTCTTTTAATGCAGTTTAAGGAGAGAAAAAAATGGAAGTAGAAGCTCTGATTAATTTCTCCCCCGAAAATTCAGGTCTACATTTTAATTAATGATGTTTCAGAGTTACATTAATGAGGTACTTTAACTCAAAATCTCTTTTATATTGTAGAGAGAGATCTAGTTCCTTAAAATAGAAAAAAAAAGTTACAAAGAAAGAAAAATCTTATTTGCATCAGTAAAACAAAATAATGCTGATGTGTATTTGGATTTAGTATGTCGCACACTTTGTTTTCTTGTTATAATTTGGAAAATTTTCAAAGTTATCAATTAGTATCTTCTAATGCAGTTCCAACGAAAATATTTAGAAGAATGAAGCATTATGCATTTCAATAACAAAAAAAAAAAAAAAAAAAAAAAAAAATCTGTTTTGAAAAGTACCTAATTTAAAGCAGAATAAAAAGTTTCTGCAATTTTTTGAATCATTACAAGTAAGGGAAAGTATTCTTGCATTATAATTCATGACCTCCGTTCCAGAAAGGGACAGCTTCAGATTTTACAATATTTCAGTAAACTGTTTACTTTCTTTCACATACTAATTAGCTACTTTTCTTTCTTAAATGAAGTTCAACTTTTCATCCCTACTATTCCGCAAACCTATTAAACCTATCCCAATAGCCCCTCAAACCAAAACTGATATCCCCTTCAACAGGTTATTGCTTTTCTTGTTGGCAAGAAATACTCAGTGAGTGCCTGATTGCACCAGGTGAAAAAATAAAAAAGGGGCTGTTTTACTTATCCTTGGCAATAAATTAGGCCTCGATAGCCAGTTTGGCGAAACTTCCCGTAATTTGGCAGACCTGAGCGAGTTGGAAATTAGAATCTTTTGAATTTTTACATATTAGTAGCTTTCAGGCAGAAAGTAAAAAAAATTTTTTTAACGAAATGGTCGTTTTTGTCTCAATTTAGGCGAAAATAGTCATCATAACCGCCAGTGGCAGCCCTGCTATATCAGCATGGCGGGTTCCCCAATAGGTCTATTTCCATGTGAAAGAAGAATACTCTTCCTTTTTTTTAAAAAAATAATTTACCAAAGCCTTCAATCCTCAAGGTTTGTTTTTGATGTGATTGCATATTTTTTTTTTTTTTAAATCAGTGAGACTTATTACAAAAAAGAACCTCTTCAACAATCTTCCTTTACCTTGAACGTATTTGTTCCTTTCTCAGTACCGTCTGTTATTTCTAGCCTAAAATACTTTGCTGCATAAATTGAAAAAGTGGAAATGAAGATTTCAGATTTGCAAAGACATTAACAAGTATAACTTTTTAATTCAGCGCGCACAAAATGTGTTCGATATCAAACGTTAAAACAAACGAAAAAAAATGGGGGGGGGGGGGGGTACCCTAACTGTTCATACAATGAAAATAAGCATGTGTAAACTTTTTTTTTTCTTTCTTCGCTTTTACAGTTAAAATATAAACTGAAAGGAAAACATTATTGCTAACAAGACATTTATTTACTCGTCAAAACGAGCGATTGATCGACATGTATTTAACTTCGATTGACCATCTGCAATCTGATCACGTGAAACGGATGCATGGTTTCGCTGCCTAATTTGCAACTCATGAGAAAATAAAACGAATTTAAAATGCTGGATAATAAAATAGGATCAGAATCACTTCAAATACTAAAAAACAAGGTTTAAAGCATGATGGGCTAAAGAATTATCGGCAGAAGATATTTAAAGATAAATTATAAAGTAAAAAATATCAACCGAGCTCGGAAATAACGTTTTCTCAAAACAAAAAAGTAAACCACGTAAAAACGTACCATAGTTAAACGAGTACACGTAAACTATTCAAGGTAGATTAAGTTTCCTGATTGACAAATATGTCACTCACATTGAATACTTGACACACTTACAACTTCGACTAATAGAAAACGACAGGTTTGGAGAATGGCCGGATTAACGTACGTTAACTTACCTGAATTAATGTCATTGAGCAAAAGCAAGCACCTCTTCTAAAGATAAAAATTTGGTAAAAAAAAAAATTGAGCTGTACTTGTGCTTGTCCATCTTTGAACTGTAAATTGAGCTTGTTAATAAAAAGATAACTTTCTTACCTTAATGCCAACGTACACCAATAATCATATACAGCTTCTTCACCCATGTAACTTTTCTGGTTAATGGCAAATTATTAATGTCTCTGTACCATCATCTGTTTTTCTATATTCATTATCTATAGTACGTATCTGTTTTTAAATTTCAATATTTTTACGAACGATCAAGATTACGGCTTCACATTTAGGAAAGAGATAAAATTACTTACCTGTACGTATAAGGAGAAATCGAGCTATCAGAATCGAAGACCTTTCTACCTATTTCATTTTTCTATCATTGAGAAATAATTAACGTTTCCATAACATCTTTCTATTTTTACCAGTAATCAAGAAAAGACTTTAAATTTAGGAAAGAGATAAATTTCTTACCTTCGGTAAAACTGTATATGGAGGAAAATGAGAAATCACAATATCATTATAAAAACTTTCCATACCCATTTAATACAGTGTTCGTGTGTTTCCTCGGGAAGGAGTCGATAATTTCACTAGTCAAGTCAGAAAAAGAAAGTAATAAATAGGGTTGTTCGTATAATCGGACGATTCGGCTACTTAAGTCTGGATAATCAGCCCCCAATGTAAGATTTCTCTCCCCTTCTAAATTCTTAAATTTTCATGTTTTGATTGTCTTCTTGTTGATGAAACATGCCCTGTAAAAAATATCTCACGCAAGAAATAAACGCATCAGTTTCCACACCACCCAATGGGGTATGATGCATGGCGCATTACCCCTTTCGTTGTACCAGGGCTGCCATTGAGTTATGGTAATAACAATTGTCGTTTTGACAGCCGCTTAAATAAAAGAAAAAATCAACCAGTATTTTCTAAATAGCATTAATAATATATCATGCTACATATCCTTTAATGAATAGTCATACCGCAGCCGCATGGTAGTATATAAGCGGGATCACCCGCACAAGCGAAGCTCTCTCCAGTTACACACTAATGGTGAACAACATGACATGGTATCATACCAATCGAATTTCAGTCACAAGAATGTCAATCCACTGAAGATACTTATAAAGACCTTACAACGTTGACGCTGGTGATTAGGATTTTTTTTAATCTCTTAAAACATAAAAGTACGTTTAAAAAAATCGTAAACTGTTCATTTTCTTTCACGTACTAATTAGCTACTTTTCTTTCTTAAATGAAGTTCCAATTTTTATCCCTACTATTCCGCATATCTATTAAACCTATCCCAATACCCCAAACCAAAACTGATATTCCCCTTCAACAGGTTATTGCTTTTCTTGTTGGCAAGAAATACTCAGCGAGTGCCTGATTGCACCAGGTAAAAAAAATAAAAAAGGGGCTGTTTTACTTATCCTTGGCAATAAATTAGGCCTCGATAGCCAGTTTGGCGAAACTTCCCGTAATTTGGCAGACCTGAGCGAGTTGGAAATTAGAAAAGTTCAGCCGATGATACTTGAACTGAAGCTTTTTTTTACACATTTTGTTTAACATCTTTTGAATTTTTACATATTAGTAGCTTTCAGGCAGAAAGTAAAAAAAAAAAAATTTTTTAACGAAATAGTCGTTTTTGTCTCAATTTAGGCGAAAATAGTCATCATAACCGCCAGTGGCAGCCCTGCTATATCAGCATGGCGGGTTCCCCAATAGGTCTATTTCCAAGTGAAAGAAGAATACTCTTCCTTTTTTTAAAAAAAAATAATTCACCAAAGCCTTCGTTCCTCAAGGTTTGTTTTTGATGTGATTGCATATTTTTTTCTTTTTTTTTAAAAAAAATCAGTGAGACTTATTACAGAAAAGAACCTTTTCCACAATCTTCCTTACCTTGAACGTATTTGTTCCTTTCTCAGTACCGTCTGTTATTTCTAGCCTAAAATACTTTGCTGCATAAATTGAAAAAGTGGAAATGAAGATTTCAGATTTACAAAGACATTAGCAAGTAGAACTTTTTAATTCAGCGCGCACAAAATGTGTTCGATATCAAACGTTAAAACAAACGAAAAAAAAATGGGGGGGGGGGGTGTACCCTAACTGTTCATACAATGAAAATAAGCATGTGCAAACTTTTTTTTTTTTTTTTTCTTTCTTCGCATTTACAGTTATAATATAAACTGAAAGGAAAACATTATTGCTAACAAGACATTTATTTACTCGTCAAAACGAGCGATTGATCGACATGTATTTAACTTCGATTGACCATCTGCAATCTGATCACGTGAAAGGGATGCATGGTTTCGCTGCCTAATTTGCAACTCATGAGAAAATAAAACGAATTTAAAATGCTGGATAATAAAATAGGATCAGAATCCCTTCAAATACTAAAAAACAAGGTTTAAAGCATGATGGGCTAAAGAATTATCGGCAGAAGATATTTAACGATAAATTATAAAGTATAAAATATCAACCGAGCTCGGAAATAGCGTTTTCCTCAAAACAAAAAAGTAAACCACGTAAAAACGTACCATAGTTAAACGAGTACACGTAAACTATTCAAGGTAGATTAAGTTTCCTGATTGACAAAATATGTCACTCACATTGAATACTTGACACACTTACAACTTCGACTAATAGAAAACGACAGGTTTGGAGAATGGCCGGATTAACGTACGTTAACTTACCTGAATTAATGTCATTGAGCAAAAGCAAGCACCTCTTCTAAAGATAAAAATTTGGTAAAAAAAAAATTGAGCTGTACTTGTGCTTGTCCATCTTTGAACTGTAGATTGAACTTGTTAAAGAAAGAAAACTTTCTTACCTTAATGCCAACGTACGCCAATAATCATATACAGAACTTTCTTCACCCATTTAACTTTTCTGTTAATGGCAAATTATTAATGTCTCTGTACCATCATCTGTTTTTCTATATTCATTATCTATAGTACGTATCTGTTTTTAAATATCAATATTTTTACGAACGATCAAGATTAGGGCTTCACATTTAGGAAAGAGATAAAATTACTTACCTGTACGTATAAGGAGAAATCGAGCTATCAGAAATCGAAGACCTTTCTACCTATTTCATTTTTCTATCATTGAGAAATAATTAACGCTCCCATAACATCTTTCTATTTTTACCAGTAATCAAGAAAAGACTTTAAATTTAGGAAAGAGATAAATTTCTTACCTTTGGTAAAATTGTATATGGAGAAAACGAGAAATCAAAATATCATTATAAAAAACTTTCCATACCCATTTAATACAGTGTTCGTGTGGTTCCTCGGGAAGGAGTCGATGATTTCACTAGTCAAGTTAGAAAAAGAAAGTTATAAATAGGGTTGTTCGTATAATCGGACGATTCGGCTACTTAAGTCTGGATAATCAGCAATGTAAGATTTCTCTCTCCTTCTAGATTCTTAAATTTTCATGTTTTGATTGTCTTCTTGTTGATGACACATGCCCTGTAAAAAATATCTCACGCAAGAAATAAACGCATCAGTTTCCACACCACCCAATGGGGTATGATGCATGGCGCATTACCCCTTTCGCTGTACCAGGGCTGGCATTGAGTTATGGTAATAACAATTGTCGTTCTGACAGCCGCTTAAATTTAAAAAAAAATCAAGCAGTATTTTCTAAATAGCAATTAATAATATATCATGCTACATATCCTTTAATGAATAGTCATACCGCAGCTGCATGGTAGTATATAAGCGGGATCATCCGCACAAGCGAAGCTCTCTCCAGTTACACACTAATGGTGAACAACATGAACAACATGACATGGTATCATACCAATCGAATTTCAGTCACAAGAATGTCAATGCACTGAAGATACTTATAAAGACCTTACAACGTTGCAGCTGGCGATTACGATTTTTTTAATCTCTTAAAACATATAAAAGTACGTTTAAAAAAATAGTAAACCGTTCATTTTCTTTCACGTACTAATTAGCTACTTTTCTTTCTTAAATCAAGTTCCAATTTTTATCCCTACTATTCCGCATACCTATTAAACCCAGGGGCGGACTGGCCACGTGTGAAATGTGGAAAATTCCACATGGGCCGTCCTTAACTGGGGCCGTTTTCTGTGCATTCAATGTGTACGTACCATTTTCCCTCAATTTTATTTTTAAAAAAAAAGTTCTTAGCTAGACCGGCCATTCTTGTGTCGAGGGCTGCATCAGCCAGAACTGCTCTTTTTGTTGTGGGGGGGGGGGGGAGGGAGAGGAGGACGGCCGCTCTTTTTTCAACGGTCACTCTCAGGACGTTAGTTTGTTCTTGCCTATAACTATTACCATATCTTGTTACGTAGGGAAAACGAAACAATGTCTTTGTTGAGTGATCTTCGTCCGAAGCGAAGCCTTTAGGGTCCATGGGTGTCTCTCGTATCTGTTCTGGATTGATGTTTCCTGGAATTCTGGTAAGGAGTTTTATTGGGGGGGTGGGGATCTTTTTTTTGTGGCCATCAGAGAGGATCTGAGACTGTCTGGGAAAAGATTACATTAAACCTTTTTCTAATGAAATAAGAGAAAGGCGCCATCCTAAGAATAGAATGTATAGGAACAAAACGTCTGCTATAAAGCTTTTTTTTTTTTCATTTTCATCCTTCGTTTTTTTTGTTATGTTTCCCAGCACTTTGTAATAGATAGATCCATGACTTTCTCAACCAATTAGATAATTTTGTGATCTCCTCAATTTCGTCTCCGAGGAAAAAAACGACTCATTTGTTATACACTGTGTTGACTACTCAATGGGATTGCATGTGTTTTAAATCCAACGGTGACAAGAATCTTTTTTAGGTAAGTTTAATATTTTTAATTATCATGTGTTTATTTATTTATTTATTTATTTATTTTTTATTTATTTATTTTTTTGTCATCAGCACTTTAAATAATAAGAACTTGAGCTATCGGTTATAATTATAACAAATTGACGGTGTTACACAAAAATGAGTCAACCCACCAAGCAGTACTTTTGAGTAAATTGAGTTCTAAGCTGAATTTCATAGATGACATATTAATTCAGAATTTGGCTTAAATTGTCTTTGTATCCCCGTAGTGTATCAGTTTATCTGCCAACATATGTGAATAACTCATTATTTTTTTGAAAATTTTTGTTGTATAGCTCATTTTTGTATAACACCGTCCAATTTATCTATTTCCGTTTAGCAAACATAAAATTCACAAAAGTACAAACAGTATAAATATTTAAAACAGTGATTTCCAACATTTTTTTTTATCCGTCGCCCCCTTACCTTTTTTCTTGAAAAAAGCAAATTTTAGATTAACGTAAAATCGATGTTAGTATTTTTTGCATACAGTGAAACCTGTGTAAGTTGACCACTCGTGGTGCAGTACTTTGGTGGTCAACTTAGACCGGTGGTCAACGTATAAAGGGCAGTAATGATTTTTTGAAATATATTTTTGTCATTTCTCGCACCGTGTATTCATTTTCGAGGAATTCACCCTTATTACTCTTTCTGTTCAACTAACTTTCATTGTTTAACATTATTGAAAATGAAACCATAATTAAAAATACTATTCAAATAGTTTTGTTATTTTTTCCTTGTTTTAAACTATATTAGACACCGTAGTTTTAGAAATTCCATATGTGCCAGATAATTCTCTTTGGCTTTCTCCTTTTTCAATTCATTTTAATATTTCATAATTTTTATTAATTTCAAGGTCAACTAACCTTCTTTTTGAAGCCTTTTTATGTAACACTTATAGCACAAAGAGCAACAAGCTCGACTCTCTCAGTTCATAAAGGCAAAATTAAAATATCCTATATCTTAATCCCTTGCACCCGAAATAAGCCAGATGGGCTCTTTAGCAAGCTCATATCTGCGTACCCGCAGTGCGGGGGGCTCACTTCCTCAAGGGGGCTAACGGCTCTAGAAATTCAAGAAAAAAAGAAAGAAAAACTAGCATTAAGACTTATTAACTTTACAAATAAACACTGCTGGCCACTAGGGAAATGCCCTACCCATTTTGCTGCAGAGGGCCCAAAATGTACAGCCCCGGGCCTTAGCACAATTCCAGTATTGCCACAACATATTGCAACTGAAAGAAAACACTTTGTTCAATAAAAATAGGTGTCAGTAGAAAAGTACAAAGTACAAAAAACTATCTCAAATAGAACAACAAAAGAAAAATAAGGTTGGAGAATAAAGAGCAGCATAAGCTTTATGCTGCTGTTTAGTTAGTAAAATGCTAGTCCGTCATCGAAGCATTAAAAACATTCTTAGAAAGCTATCAAGTAATAATAATAATACAATAATAATAAATTAATAAATAATAAAATAAAATAATTTACCGAAGAAAGTTTAAAACAATAAACCAAGTGTAAGCTTACAAAGGGTTTTTTACAATACTCCAAACCAAATTTGGCGTACATTAGTGGTCAAGATAGACAGGTGGTCAAGTTAGAGGTTTTCTTTCATTTTATAAGATAGGACTAATCCCGTTCCTGACAAAGTAGGTCAACATAGACAGATGGTCAACTTACAAGGTCAACTTTACAGATTTTACTGTACTTAATTTTAATTTAAAGCCTAAATACTGTACCAATTTGATCCACTTATTGTCACACAAATTTTTTATGTTTTTTTTCAAGAGTAATTAATTTTTGAAGGGAGATAATAAACTAAGATTATTAATGTACTTTTCAAAGACAGCAGAACATTTTTCTTCCCCCCCCCCCCTTTTTTTTCTGGCATAAAATTTAGGATTTGGAAGAATAAAAAACTTTGGCAGTTTAAACTTGAAGAAAAAAAAAAAAAAAGAAGAGAGAATGGTTTGTTCCGGTGTCCAGAACCTGCCCTGAATACAATTCGTATGCTTGTCCAATATATGAGGATGTGCATGGCCCTCCTGAATTTCATTCATTTCTTTTTTAAACTCATGATTTTTTGTTTAAACTCTGGACCATCGATTTTGTATACGTTTTCACTTTCAATATCTGCTGTTTTGTTTCAATTTTTAAATTCTTATGATTTATGTTTATTATTATTAATAAGCACAAATTATTAGAATTTAAAAATTGAAAAAAATATAATGATTTATGTTTATTACTTATGTTTATTATTATTATTATCATTTAAATTTTTGTTTTGAATGTTCATTGCCCCCTGAAGGAACCAAATCAACCTTTTGGGGATAATAGCTTCAGGTTGGAAACCACTGATTTAAAATATACTGGATATTTCACTTGATTAGAAATAAAAAGCAAAATATCCTTTTCATAACGTTCTCTTGAGGACTTTTGTTAATTTCAAAATGAATATCAACTTAAAATTTCAGTTGACAATCAGCAATTATGCTATAGAATTTGTAATTCATATTGAAAGTTATCCATAAGCTTTTATGTGATTTGTTTTGATTTTTAAAGAGAAAATGTCTTACATTTTTAGATACATCTATTTAATTCTTGAATTGTTTTTACATTTAGCTTTAAATTTTATGACGTAGTAACATTCCTGAAGTAAATTTCAGTTTTGCTGTTAAATAAACAAATTAGTTAAAGAAAGAAAAAAAAAAACAGAGAGAGAGAGAGAAAGTGAGAAAGGGTTTACGCTACAGTAACCAATCATAATTTCCTATATTAAGTTGTTGTTTTATGTTTCATATAAACAATCTTAATGAATTCTTAAAACAGATTAATAAAGTGTAAGGTTAAACTCTAGTTGAACATATTTACTTGCGAAAAAGAATACGCACATCTTATTGCTTTTCCCAATACATTTCTCCGTTTTCACTTTAAATCTTGGAAGCTGCTAAATAAATTGTTCTTACTTGAAAACGTTGAGAGTCAGTGGAATATTATTATTAAAGGCAAGTTAATATGTAGCATAGGCCACTCATATACCATAAAGTACAAGCGCGGCCAGAACTTGCCTTCTGTGGGGAGGGGAGGGGAG